>NC_056751.1:106678653-106978653 GCF_019279795.1 Protopterus annectens | reverse complement strand
TTGACTATGAGTTAAAAAGGATTATAAAAAATGAAAAATATATATGTAAAGACTCATGGACATTTTTAGAGCACATGAACGAAGTAGAATTTAATAAAAATGATATTCTAGTAACTATAGACGTATGTGATCTCTATACAGTTATACCACAAACAATAGGACTTGAATGGGTTAATGAATTATTGTTTCAATATCGTGTTAATCAAGAATTAATTAACCTTATAATAGAACTTTTGGAAATAGTTTTGAATAATTTTTTTTAATGTTTGACAAAAAATATTTTTTACAGAAAAAAGGTATCACAATGGATTCTCCCCATATGCAAACCTTGTTATGGCTTTCTGGGAGAAAAAGTACATTTTTAATAAGTCCATATTTATATTTATTAAATCTTATCGTTTTCAAGATGATGTCTGCCTCATTTGGAGTGGTACCATAGAAGTTTTAAATGAATTCTTAATGTATATTAAACTACAGAATTTTTTAAATTTACATGGAATATCAATGAACATAGCATCAATTATTTAGATCTACAATTTATGAAAGACTTAGAAAATGAAACATATATTGCAGATATCCACATAAAAGAATCATATTCGAACAGCTTTATTCACTATAATAGTTCTCATCCTGAACATCAGAAAAAAATCTGTAGTGAAGGGACAATTAGAGCTGCTCGAATGATTACTAATTTTGAACAATTTGAAATGGAATGTAATTTTCTAAGAAGTATGTTTATCAATAAATGTTATCCACAAGTATTGGTCGATGCATTAATACTAGAAGTAACTAATAAAAGATTAAGCTGTCATTTTAAGCCTATTTTATTTAAACAAAAATTAGTAGAGACTATTAATAATGACACATCTAATATAATAAATGACCAAATTATTGATGGTATAAGTAAAGTTGAAAAGAATAATTTTGCAAAAGCTTTAATTACTTTTTCTCAAGAACATTATTTACTAAGAGAAATATTTATTAATAATTGGACAATACTTATGGATGACCCACAATGTAAAAAGTGTTTAGGAGATCTACCTTTTTTGTAAACTATTTTTGGTATAAGTTTTTTAAAGACGTACTAAAAAGTGAACCCCATATAACAAAAATAGACATATAGTAAAAGGGATGAATAAATGTGGTGCCTGCAATTGGTGTTTCAAAAATTGAAGGACATGCTTTCCATTTAAGAAATAAAAAATATTATTTGAAAAGTAGATATAATTGTAAATCTAAAGCAGTAGTATATTTAGCGATGTGTAACTCTTTCTTGTCCTATATTTTATATAGGATAAACAGAGAGAATGTTATCACAAAGAATCTATGAACATGAATATTCCATAAAGAAAAATAAAACAATGCCTTAGCAAAACATATTAATGAATTTATAGATCATCAGTTCCATTTTACAGTAATTGATAATGTAGAAGTAGATGACAAACGTCCTTGGGGGTTATTTTTAGAACAAAGAGTTACAATGGCAAATCAAAGTACAGGCTGACATATGGCCAGGAATTAATGAACGTAGTTCAATAGCCCCAATTGTAAAACTTAAGGCATTAAATAGAAAATTAAAGATTAAAATAAAATAATGTATTTATATATATATATATATATATATATATATATATATATATCTATGTATAGACTTTTAATTAAATTATTACAATTTATTATATATAGCTAATAAATAATTTTAGAATAGTTAATATGGGTATTTTAATTACTGTTGTGAGGCAGGCATGAATTTTATTTAATTTATATTAATTTATATATATGCATATATGTATATATATATATATATATATATATATATATATATATATATATATTTTTTTTTTTTTAATATATTATGCATATAGTTGATCTATATAAATTCTGGCTATTTGATTCATAATTGAAGTATACATTTTATGACTTTTGAGTCTATACATAATTTAATATATAGACAATCATTAGATTCTATTTCCCCATTTAGTACTATTAGGCATGCGTGAATTTGAAGAGCCATATGGCGGGCTTTTTTGAATTACAGGAAGTTGAAAAAGGAAGTGATGTTTTTTTAAAAGTATTGTCTGATTCGTTTAATATTAATTAAGCGAAAGCGCTCACATTTCATTGTTTACTTTGTGATTGTAAATTCTGACGTTCGTTTCTGGTTTTATAATAAATTTACTTCATGTCCAGTTGGTGGCTTTTCGCTTTGTCGTTGAGTATCTAGTCTGTTTTTGAGTTATGTCGTCTTCCATGACGTCAGGTCGTCAGGGGGGTATAAAACAGCCAACGCCATTACATCAGTCTTTCTTGCCGCACAGTGCCCGAAGCAAAAGCAGTTCGCAAGTGCCAGTCGGCCTACTCCTGAAATTTTCATTTTTGAGTTTCAGAACGGAAGTCTTCAAAAAAGCTAAGTACCCCGTTCAGAGGTGCCACAAAATTTGACACCCCCCCCCTCCCCAGGAGAGCCCCTACTCCAACCTGGGACCTTAACTTTGTATTGGAAAAGCTCACTGTGCCTCCTTTTTAGCCAGATGCAACTGCAGAGTCTTGGAAAACAGCCTCCCTTCAAGCCATCACTTCAGCAAGAAGAGTGTATGAATTACACGCCCTCATTGCAGTGGAGCCCTTCGTTATGTTTCATGCAGACAGGGTTTCCCTCAGGACCAATCCTTCCTTTATGCCCAAGGTGGTGTCTAATGTGGCCCTTAATCAGTCCATTCATTTGCCTACCTTTTTCCCGAATCCACAAAACAAAGGAGAACGAATACTGCACTCTTTGGATGTGCACAGACAAGTTAGATTTTATTTGGACAGGACTAAGCCTCTCTGAAAATCTGAACAGCTGCTAGTTGGCTTTGCTGCAAGGGCAGAGGGGAAGGCCATTTCAAAGCAAACCATTTCTAAGTGGATAGCCCACTGCATTCATTTCTGCTATAAGCACCATGGAAAATCTACCCCACAGGGGATAAGATCACATTCCACCAGGGCTGCATCTACCTCTACAGCCTTTCTCAGAAGTGTCCCTACCAGGAACATCCTGGAAGCTGCTACCTAGAGCTCTCTACATACCTTCACCAAGCATTACCACATGCCTATTTTTTCTAAATCCAGAGCTAGTTTTGTCACTGCAGTCTTGCAGGGCTTAATAGCTGGCCCTAATGCCCTGTAACTTCCTCTTCCCTTCCTTAGCTTTGGGAATCAACCCAAATGTGATGACTGCAACAGTGAAACACAAAGGACATAGTACAGTTGTGTACATTTACCATAAATGTAGATGTTCGAGTGTATTCACTGTTGCAGTCCTGGTTACCCTCCCTCCGGCCCCCTGACTTCTCTTGGCTCTACCTTTCCTTCTTGTTTTGTGAATTTAAGGTTTCTGGTATATTTGCTTTTTGTTAGAGGGGTACCATAACATATAATTGCTTCCCATTGTGGGGGGCACCTGACATCTGGGGCAAGAAAAACTGATGGAATGGTGTCTGCTGCATATTTTATACCCCTGATGACCTGATGTCATGGAAGAAGAGACTGTATCCGACGCAGGAATCTAAGACACTGGTATTCAGGCCAGCTGTGGGCTACCTGCAGGCAGATAACCTAAATGTGATGACTGCAACAGTGAATACACTCTAACATCTACATTTATGGTAAGTGTACACAACTGTACTTTTTTCACATCTAGGGATAAGAAAAGAACAGACATCACTCTGTGCAATTGGGAACACAGGTGTGACATATGCTTTAGCATGAGTAGCCTTAATTTTAGGTCAGGTAATGTCTGTGGGTGCAGCTGTTAGTCTGGAGCAGTTCCTTTCTGGAGGACTAAACTTCATTTTTTTGAAGATGTGCATAGTTTTGTGTTAGCTGTAAGTTAATAAGTGATGGGGGTGTTCTGAAAATGTATTTAGATGTTTTGATTGTGGATTTTAAACAAAAAGTCTTGAAAAATGTGACATAGGTTCAAGTGGAGATGAGGAAAAATCAGCTTGCCAAGCGTTAGTGCGTCTATGTAGTACAAAAGATGTTGGGAATGCGCACTCAAAAAAAAGTGTGTATAATAGGTGGCAACAGTAATGTGTCATAATGGGTGTACTATCCATATCTTGGAAATGTAAATGGCCTTAAAAGAATAACAAAAAGGACGGAGTATTGAATTACATTCAGAATTGCCGAATGCAAATATCAATTCTACAGGAGACGCACTTGGAAACAAAATGAGCATGTGATGTTGATAAAGAAATGATTTTAGGATGGGTATTCAGCAGAATATCAGGTGACAGAGGAAAATGGGAGCAATTATACTAATTGCTGGAGGAGCTCTAAAAAGAAAAGGGGGAAAAAAGGTGATGGTAGATGTGTGGTAGTTTTTTTGGCAAGAGAATGATTATGCTGGCATTTGTTCCACTAAAACCTGCTATTATGGAGCTTAAGAATTTTTGGGGAGAAATCAGCTTTCAGCCGGGAATATTACTTTATTGGTAGAGAGTGGAACTTTGTAACAGTAAGGATGTATCAAGGGTACCTGGAATGGAAAATATAAAAAAAATGGGTAGGTTTCTGAAGAAATTTATGAAAATATTTAGAATGGAAGAAGTGAATTCAGTAGTTAACCTTGGAGAGAATTTACATATTGTTCCCCAAAGTATGATAATTGGGCTAAACTAGATAGAGATTATATTTCACAGGAACATGTGGATTTAATTGAAAGCTTTGGCACTTGTACAACAGTTATTTTGGATCCTACACCAATATAAACTAAGATGAAAATGCAGGCTAATGAAGTAAAAATGAGATGGTGCTTTCCCCTAACTTTTAAAAAGTGTGAATTTAAGGAATAAATAGTAGAAATTAAGAGTTAAGTAAGATAGAAATTTCTTAACTTATAGCTAGTGAGTGGAATAAGATGAAAATGGGAGTTTAAAAAATTGGGTTATATATGAGAGGGGGATGGTTTAAGAAGGAATACAAATTATTTATAGGGGCTGACAGAAGTTAAAGTATTGCAGAATAAGAGGAATCTCAGAACAAGAAGTGCTACTGCAGATTGCTAGAGAGAAAACAAGGTAGCATCTGGTTAATATGCATGAGTTTAGAAACATTTGTTAAGTAACACTTGTTTGATAACTCCAGAGCACAAAACGTTTAGCACAGCTGCTTGAGCAACAGAAATTGGAAAGGGTTGTTGCCAAACTTAGGGAGTTTAGAAGAAGAAAAATAACCAGAAATACTGTAGCAGTATTAGAAATATTTCAGAAGCTCTTTTGAAAATGTGTGTAATGCAGAGAAATGTGGAAATCAAGAAAGCAGAAATGGAAATATTTGCAGAAGACTTAATTATGCCAAAGTTAGAGGTTGATGAGGCTCAACAGCTAAGAAGATAAAAGGTAATGAGGGAAAACTGTGATGTATGAGCAATCTGCAGGAAAGTCTCCAGGAACAGATAGTATTCCTGTGGAAGTTAGGAGGGAAGAAAATGGTAAAAGATATGAACACTTTTGTTTAACGATATTTTGAAAGCGGGGAAGCACTGACCTCTTGGAAGAAAAGTGTGATGGCTCTAATACATAAAGATCCAGTTTCATTATTGACCCATTTAATTTTAAAGCAGGATTATGAAGCATTTGTCAGTACTAGCTTGAAGAATGGCAGACCTGATGCCAAAATTGATGTGTATCATTGTGGCTTTGAGGAGGAGATGCAGACGTCTGATAACATTTAATAGAGCAGTGATGATCAGGAAGGAGTGGAGTGTAAGAAAATATTGCTGTTGATATTGCTGTTAGTGGGGTTTTTAATGTAGAGAAATGATTCAATAGAGTAAGCCGGAGTTTTATGAGTAGGGCAATGGAAGCATTTGAATTCCCTGATACAAAAATAGTTAATTAGGGAGATATGAAGGACTGGAGACAGGAATCATAGTGAGAAAGGTTCCTGTCTGATAAATTGTCTGAACAGAGGAACTAAGCAGGGGTGTCCTCTCTTTTATTTGCTTTATACTTAGAGGCATTGGCAGAGAAAATAAGAGACTCAAATTCAAGAATGTAATTGGTATCGTAATCAAGAAAGGTTGGCTTTATTGGCAGATGATATTTTGTACAGGATAAATCCAGAAAAGGGCCTCTCGGTGTTATGAAACCTTTTGAAACCATTTTAAGTCTCTTCACGATATAAAGTTTGATGATAAAACAAAGGCTTTAGCCATAAATGATGTACCCACACATGAAAACACGAAATTGGTTCAACTATACCTATATTTTTAGGGACGCAATAAGATTCAAGTGTTTAGGAATATGGATTGAAAATTATTCTGTTATGGCACCTAAGGATATGTGGGAAGAGACTGAACAAAAAACTGGAAACTCTTGTTTATGGGTAGTAAGACAAGCAGTGAAAAAAATTTAGCTGTGTGTAGGTGGGGCATATTTTTATACACAGAGAAGTTGTGGACAGTAATAGCTGAAGGAATTTATTTGCAAAGGGAAGAGGACAAGAGTTGAATGGGATAAAATCTATCCTTTCAACAGAACGTGGTTTAGGATTACCAGATTTGAAGGGATTATTTTAGAGGTACACAGTTAAGGCTCATGTACATAGCAGAAGATTATAATTCAAAGTGGAAAGGGATAATGATGAATCGGGAAATTCAAGAAATATGGAGAGAGTGGGATTTTGAATGCAAATCCTTAGAGAATAATAGCAACCATACAGAATTATATTCAGAAAGTAGCAGAATGTATTCTAAGAACTAAGCCAACTTGAGAATGGAAATTGAGAATAGGGCAGAGGGTGCTGGATTTTACTGGAGAAAATTTACAAAGGAACCATGGTTGTTGTCTTTCGGCTTTTCCCGGTTAGGGGTCGCCACAGCGGAACTCCAGTCTGCTAAAGATTGGCAATAGGTTTTCACGAATGCCGAGGTGCCAGCTCGACGTTCAACCTTCAACGTAGGCACGCCCATTTACACATGTCTTTCGAACGCCCACCCAACCACGGGGAGGGCATGCAGACTCCACACATCAGGCACTCCCGGCACTTCAGCCAAGAATCGAACGGGAGAACCTCTTGCTGTGAGGCAACAACGCTACCGCTGCACCACCGCGGATGTTATTGGGAGCAAATAACTGGAGAGGGAAAGGTAGACTGGGATGAGGCTGATAATATATTTGGACTGCAAGGCTACAAGTCTTTTCACCAGGAATTGATATCAGAGTACAAGCAAATAGAAATGGATAAGGGGAATCCCAGTGAATTACCTGCTTAGTAGAATTTTTAGTTGATTCTGGAACAGAAACTGCTGATAAAAAGAGGAATATTAGTAGGGCATATAATATATTACTCTAGTATACGAATTAATCAGAGGAGATTAGAAAAGATTGGTAAGAGAGATTGGTTAAGCAATTTTATTATTTTATTTATTTATTTATTTGTTGTTTGTTTGCCAGGATAGTCCATTGGGCCACGAGGAGCCTGTTTTCAATGGAGTCCTGGGGAGAAAAGCTCCAGAAAATTACAAATTACAGGTTTAACATAAGAGTAAGTTATTAGAGAAATATAATGTCCACAAATGAAACAAAATTAAACAAATAGAAAAACACATAGAGTGCACATATTAGTACAATGCAATGAGTAATATTTACAAAGTTTTTAAGTTTAACATATTAGCACAACACAATAACAGAAACAGTCTAAATTTTTTTAGCAGTTATGCTAATTCATGCAGTTAATTTCTAGGCTACTGAAATGTACCATTCTAGGAGTTATGCTAATTCCTAGAGTTTATTAGGGGTACCAAACAATGGGAGGCTATTGTGAATTATATCTTATAGAGAACAGCTGTAGTGTAGGGAGATTATGTGGGGTGGGAGCAAGAGCATTCCCAAAGTGAAGTTAGGTGTGTGTGAAGTAAGGTTTTGAATGAAGAGAGGCTGCTGGTGGTGTGGATGAGAGGTGGGAGGGAATTCCCATGGCATGCTAGAGAGAGGGACATTAGAAGTTTGCCTGGTGGGCAGTAGGTTTATACAGTTCAATTAGATTTTGGGAATTAGATCTCAAAAGTCTGTTTGCATTTTAAAGGTGGTGGCGAGAGGGACAGAGAGGGGGTGAAAATAAGTTTGTGTACTTGGACAAGTTGAATATAGATGAGATAATTGGACAGCTCAAGCCAATTCAGTTGGCGTAGGGCAATGCAGTGATAGGAAGTGGATCTATGGCCAGTTGCAAATTTTGTAACCATGTAGGCTCCTAGAAATGTACGTAACCAGTTTTGAAGGATTAACACTTTCAATTTAGGAATAAGTAGGAACTTGTTTTAAGTGGACTAAGGTTGGTCTCCAGGTACCTTCCTTTCTTGGGACTAGAAAGATCCGGGAATAAAAACCTGTTGCTTCCTCTCCAGCAGGGATGGGTAGAATGCATCCTTGTTTCATGTTTCAGGAGTTCATGCAAGACTTGGGGAGAAGGGAGAAAACCCTCCTTTTGGGAGGGGGGGCTTCGGCATCCCTAGACAAGAGGGCCTTTCCTTAAAGGAATGCAATAGCCCTTTTATATGAAGTTTAGGACCCCCTGGTCCTTGGTGATGAGTTTCCACTGCTGAAGGAAAAAAAAAAGGTCTTCCCATGGGGGAGGGTGGCGCCGTGGGTTTGGGAAGGGGAGCTGTGCATAGTGAGAGCTGCTGTCTGGGAAGGGCTGGGGGGTACAGTCTTTGGATCCCTAGTTCTGGGGCATTTTATCATGTTGCCATACTTTAAAATGGTCTTTGTCTCTCAGCGGGAGGCCTCCCCTTATCTTGCCTAGGAGGCGGACGCCAAGGCTTTGAAGGGTAATTCCTATTATACTTTGGTGTGGGAGACAAATACAATTCTTTCACAGTTGTGATTTGCTTTCCCTTTCTGTTCACTTTCTCAAAAACATTCTCTGGGGGCTCAGTCATTTTTATCCTGTGGGGCATCCAGAAGTTTGTCCTTTATTTTGTCAGAGTGGTTCAGTCCTCAGCTAGGCATGTTCGTCCTTTATTTTGTCAGAGTGGTTCAGTCCTCAGCTAGGCATGTCTACTAGTGATGCAACCCATAGCAGCTGCTCTACATGATGCATCCAATGCATCATAGCCACATTTTAATGAATGCCTGGATATCTGCAGTGCTGCTCTGTCTCCTGTGTGTCTCTCTGTAAGGCCATGTGTGCATTGCAAATTGATTTAGTAAGGATTTGCTCATGTAAGGACTCCAGTATTTTAACATGTAAAATTGGCAAATGAAGCCTTCAGGGAGGGTAGCAGATGTTTGTCTTTTTTGCCAATCTGTTCAGCAATCTAATTTTACTGTCATTAAGGTAAGGTGCATCTGGCTGCACCCTTAGGGACACCTTTAGTGGATTCTGTGGACTCTACTGAAGCATCAGCTTGCGGGTTGTTTTAGAGGTGCTTGTGAGTGGCAATCACTTTATAGAAAATGTCTGGTTTCCTCAAGGCAGGTGGCAAAGAGTATAGGTGCAGAGAGATGCCGTAAAAATACATAATTTCGTACCACATGAACTAGGGGAACAGACAGTGGTCTGGGACATGTCAGCCTTAGATGTTACCTGTAATGGGTTTGGGCCTAAGAGAGAACACTTTGCTCTCCCAATTAAAGGCCTCCATCTTATGCAATGAAATGCTTTGCAGTTTGAGCTTCATCTAAGGATCTAGACTCTTTCAGCCCCACTTGATGCTATTCTGAATTTCCTTTTCTCTTTCAGTCCTGTCTGAGATATTCTACTGTTAAGGTTCAGCTTGTTGCTAATTCTGATTTTTCACATTAGCAGAGGTAACACTCCTGTAGCTGACGTAAAGATCTCAAAAGCTTTCTTGAAGGATGCATTCTTGTGGCCACCTATTTTGAGATTCTGTCCCTCCTTGAATTTTCCCTTTGCTGCATGTATTGGCTAGCCCTCCTTTTGAACATGCGGCTACAATTCCTTGGAAATTGCTATCTTGGGAAATGATTTTCCTGGTGTCCGTTACATCTGCAGTATGTGTCTATGAGCTGCATGCATTATCATTTGTTTCTCCTTATCTTATTTTTGTTAAGGACATGGTTACTCTCGGGACTATTCCTTCCTCTTTGCACAAGGTAGACTGTAAGTCTGCTTTGAACAAGATTATTAATTTGCCTATGTTCTTCGCAAACTTTAGTAATGGTGAATGTTTGTTGCACTGTCTGGATGTTCAGAGACAGCTGAAATTCTGTTTGGACAGAACCAAGGCCTTTAGAAAAACAGAACTTTTCCTTTTCTGAGGCCATTGTCCAAAGCAAACCTATCCAAATGGCTTTCTGATTGCATTTCATTTGTGTACAACTTGTGAGGAAGACCCTTGCCTGCAAAACCTAGAGACCATTCTACCGGAGCAGTAGCCTAGCGCGCACTCTACTGCTTTTTTTCTCAAGAACTTTTATTGATGATGTGTGCAGCTACTACTTGGGCTAGCTGTCATACATTTGTATCCCGTTACAAATTGGATGTACAGTCAAGTTCCCGAGCCTCCTTTGGTTCCACCATTCTGCAAAATTTTCTCTCCTAGGGGATTCCTGGGATATGTGACTGGGAAATCTGTCTGATAGGTTGAAGCCGGATGGAAAAGACAACATCTGATATGAAAGTTATGTACTTAACCATAATGGTAGAGCCATCCCTCCCCACTGTCCTGCTTATAGTTGTCTGCATTCTCTATCTGAGTTGGATGGGAAGAGCAGTTTAATATGGGTAGAGGAGGCAAAGCTCTGGAACTGAAGTCTCTGAGAAAAGGCTGGCATCCGATCAGAGTTTGATCCGATAAGCCACAGGTTGAACTGGACAGAAACAGACAACATGGATCTGTCGCTATGGTAAGTCCATACCTTTCATTTTCTGACAAATGGGTGCTCGATATTTGTGGCAGAAGTACAGGTGACAGTGGAAGGAACAGCCACCTCAGTTCAAGGGGGTGCCCTCTCACCCACTGAATCAGACTTTATTTCTTCCTATGCTGTGGCATATGCTGGACTTGGGAGTCCTAGAAATGATCCCTCCTTTGGAAAGGATGAAAGATTTGTATTCCAGAATTTTCCTGATTCCCAGAAAAGAGCCGTCATGGAGCCTGGTGTTAGACCTATCCTTTCTGAATACCTTTGTCAAGGTCTCCAAGTTCAAGATGCTGACCTTGCAGACTGTGCTTCCTCTTTTGCTGGACTGCTGCTTCATGGTGATCCTGGATTTGGAGAATGCATATCATCATATCCCCATTACTCTTTGCTTCGGGACATATCTGAGATTCGGTGCAAACCAGATGTATCAGTTCTCTGCATTGTCCTTTGGGCTGTCCTCTCCACCTTGAGTGTTTACCAAATGCTTTGCTCCAGTACTGGCTTACTTCAGCATTTTTGACATTCAGACCTTCCCTTGCTGGAATGATTTGCTGATATTCTATACCCAGATGTTTGGAATTGCTAAAGAAGGTCTCGACCTTTACTCTTCCAGCTAGGGTTCAGGTTGAACCTTCAAGAAGTTGTGCCTGACACCCTCACAAAGACTCCTTCCATTGATGTTTAATCGACTGACTAAAGAACGTCTTTTTTCCTGAAGACCAGGAGCCTGTCTTACCAGATGCCATTTCATGAATTCTCCAGAAGGAACTTCCTCAGCAATAGAATTCCTAAAAATTCTAGGACTTGTGGGATCCACGGCTCTCATGACACTACTGACCTGTCATCACATTTGGAAAACTTAATGGTATGTCTGGAATTGTGGTACCCAGCACCTACTTTCCCAGGAATCTGTTACCAGTGGTGCTGTTCATCAGACTAGAGTTACAGTGGTGAAAACACAGTTGAGTGTCATTCCAGGTGTTCCCTTCTTCACATAAGTTCCGGCACAATCTGCTCAGATTCGTCTGATTTCAGTTATAGAGCTGTGTCAGTGGAAGTGCAAATGCATGCCACTTGGTGGCCCAAGGACGCATGATAGCACATCAGTATCAAGGAAATGTCAGTAGTGCATGCCTTGAAAGTCCTTCACTACCTTTGGGCTCTGTGTCCTTTTCTGGTGGTTATGGACAACACCACAGTGATATTTTACCTAAACAACAAGGGAATACAAGTTCATACCCTATGTGCCTGTTGGCAGTGATTGCCTGGGAGTTGGATATACAGCATTCTGTGACTCTAAAGGCATCGTACATCCTGTCAAAGTAAACTTAGTGTCAGACAGGTTAAGCAGATCCTGGGTAGATCTGCCATCTTGATGCAGTGGTGTTCCAGGATCTAGCCCAAATATGGAGATTGTATCAGATCTGTTCACCTCTTTTCAAAACAGACAGCTAGAGAAATTATTTTCCGGAAATCCTTGCAACCATGCTTTGAGGATGGATGCATTCTTGTTCCCTTGGATGGGAATGTTCCTGTATGTGTTTCCACCCTTT
Source organism: Protopterus annectens (assembly GCF_019279795.1). Taxonomy (NCBI): domain Eukaryota; kingdom Metazoa; phylum Chordata; order Ceratodontiformes; family Protopteridae; genus Protopterus; species Protopterus annectens. The sequence continues at coordinate 106,966,223 of NC_056751.1, read as the reverse complement.
CCACTGATTCACTAGTACTTCTGAAAGGAATGCCAAAGATCATTTTGGTGACCCCCTATCGGCAAAGGCAATCTTGGTTCTCCCTTTGAATGGGTATTGGTCAAGGGAAGTTACCAAAGACTTCAATCTGGATTTGCTGACACTGTCTCAGGGGCAACTGGTACATGTCAGCTTGGAGCAACTACAAATGACATCCTGGATGATTCAGTCTTGACTCCATTTAGGCTCTTGTTTCATGAGGATGTGCAGCAGGTGTTAAAGGCCAGAAAACCTGCTTACTAGATAAGCGATATACAAATGGGATGAGGCTTTCTAAGTGGTGCTTAAGTGGGAATAGAGGGTCCCATGAGGTTAACATCTCTGGTCTTGAAATGTGTGAGCTTGTGTGTCCATTAATGTTCATTTAGGTGCCATCTCAGCTTGCCTGCCAATGTATCCCCTTCTTTCTTCTCTTTTGGTAAAATAGCTCATGAAAGGTGCATTACACACAAGACACTCTCGCACTCAGATTTCTCCTTTGTGGGTTCTCAACTGCTTTCTGGAAGAATTGACATTTAACACCTTTTAAACCTGCAGCTTGGGCCGATCTCAAGTTCTTAACATGAAAAACGGTTTTGCTCCGTGCTCAGACATCTACTAAACAAGTCTTTGAGCTGCATGGTCTCATAGAAAAATTTTACCAAGTGGTCTCAGAATTCATCCTCACTCAATCTATTAATTTCCCTGTGTTCTTTCCAGAGCCTAAGAATAAGTGAGTAAGGCTGATTCATGTACAGCAGCAGCTCGGTTACCAGCTTGACTGAACAAAATCCTGCAGGAAGGCTGAAAGGCTTTTTGCTCCTTACATAGGGGGCAAAAAAATGTCAGCTTGTCTCTAAGCAGAGCATTGCATATTGATTGTCTTCTGGCATTGTTTTTTGCTGCACCTTCCATGGAAAGGGAGAGTCCTGGCAAGGTAAAAGTGCATCCCAATAGGACCTTTTCTTGGCTTATCGGAAGGGAATAGACTCCAGTATTAAAGATGCAGCAAGTTGGTCCACTGTCCATACCCTTACAAAGCGCAAGCTGGATACCTCTTCTAAATCCAGATCAGACATTGCTAGGAATGTTCTCCCGGGGCTGATGGACCCTTGTTTGTCGTCGTCCCACGTTGGCTAAGCTTTGTGAATCTATCCATATGCCAGTAAGGCAAAGTCTTGCTTGCCTGTAACATTAGATGTTCATAGAACACACTGCCTGACAGTACCAGCCCACCACCCCACTTTTTTGGATGTACTTACCTTGGTGTTGGATTAGGCTCAGCTGCCTTTTTGGTTTTGTGTGTGTGAGCACTTGCAGTCTGAAGTTGTTAATCTTCTTCCTATTCATCACTGATGGGTTTGGTTCCGAGCCCTCGGAACAGTCGGCCGAATACCATGCTCGCGTACACCAAAACACTCAAGCTAAGCTGCACCCACAATGCCCTTCTCCCAGTTACCTCAGATCTCATTTGCCGCAAAGCCGTATAGCAGCATTTCACCAAGCTCTTCAGCTAAGTATTGTATTTTATCAAAATTTATTGTATTTTGTAAGTTTTTCCTTCTAAAACCTCTTTATATCTTGTTACCTTTATCCAGCTCTACCCATGGGTATCCTCCTCTTACCTTTGTTGGTAAACGCCTTTCTTAACCTCTTGGTATTCTTTATACCATTGCTGGTATTTTCTCTCTTCTCTTCATTCTAAACTTTCAGTTTCTTGAAGCGATACTGGATATGTCAGAAAAGAAAGGGACTTTGGGGTTTAAGCATTGCACTTCCTGCAGTGGTAAACTCCCCAATAGTGACTTGCATAATGATTGTGTCTGTTGTCTGGGGGTTTCTCACTTATCTGTGAAGCTTCCCTGTCAGATTTGTGTCAGTTTGTCAGCGGACGCTGAATGAAAGGAAAACTAAACTTATTCTGAAAGGGCTGTTTTCTGTACCTTTTTCGGAGGCTCTTTCTGCATCTGAGGTCTCAACCCCTCCATCAAAGGACAAAAAAAGTCCTCATTCTGAACCCTCTTCACCGGCTGGTGAGAAGGGCAAGCCTCATAAGCATAAGGGCCCACAAGTCCTTCACAGAGCACAAGATTGCCTCCTCTGCTCCGAGTTCGGCTCCAGTGGTCCCTTCAGTTATTTCAATGACTTCCACTTTGGCGCCGCCCTCTGCACTGACTACTGCGGTTCCAAATGTGATTTTGGCTCCAACCATATTGCCTGCTGTTATTTCGGCACCAACTTTCCGAACTCGGTACAGACTACTACTTCGGAGCCGATAACCTCCACTCCAGCTATTCCCTCGGCTCAGAGTCGTTTCTTGGCACCGATAGTCCCCCTTTTGCATGTCTCAAAACTGGAGTCATCGGTGACTAACTTTCTTACACCATGGACCCAGTACTCCCCGTCTGCGGATACGTTTTCAGGGCAAGCTTTTAGCCCTTTTTTTGGACCGACCTGACTCCCCCTCAGGAGTGTAGGGGAGGTCCACCAGGAGTCTATCGGAATTGGATGTGATGTGCCTGTTCGATCAGCTGTTGAGGGAGCCAGAGGGATTACACATTTTCATAAAACCCATCCCACTCCAGGTTTTGGGTCCTTTGCCCCAGCGGCTCCCACTTATTCTCCTCCCTTGGAACCTTTGGTTCTGAGGCCCATAGCTCTGACGTCTTCGGGGGGAATCCTTTCCTCGGCGCCGACAGTGTCTTCCTCTGAGGCTCCGTGGTCCCTTTGGGGTTCAGTTCCTTCGGAACCACTCCTTCCTCAAGCTTGGGAGGTGGAACCCCCAGCTCCAGTTACGTTTCCAGGGTTTTTTTCGGTTCAGTCTTCAGATCTGGGGGCGACACCCACCCTGTTTTTTCTTGAGGCTCCGTCCACGGGAGTGGGCCGCGCAGAGCAGTGTGTGACCCCGATTTTGAGATTATCTTCCTCTGTTCCAGGCTCCATTCCTCTTTGGGCGGGCCTGCCTTCCGGGTCATGGAGAGGGTGCTTGCTTCGGGAAGCACTTCTCCTACTTTGGGCCTTCCCCCTGCTCCTTCTGAGCTGCAGCTATCACAGGCCAACTCCCCAGGACACCAAGAGCGCAAGCCTCAGGAAACCCCTGTGCAGGGTAACCTCCTTTCCGAGTCTTCTTCAGATGCTCCCATTGAAGAACCTCCTTGGAAGTGGACGTGTAAGAGGAAACACATCGACTCCCCAGAGGAGTCCCTCACTGAGGATACAGATTACGATGATGGGGAAGGATCCCCACGGTCACCCCCTGATGATGTCTCCTTTGGAGACATCCTGGAAATTTTGAGGCAGAGGGGTGACTGGAAGCCCTCCAACCCTTCCGCCGAGGAGTCCGTATTCCTGCAGGCCTTTTGCTCTCTGCCCTCTACTTCTTGGGTGACCCCACCTGCCGATGAGCTAGTCCAGCTCATCATGCAGCAGGCATGGAAGAACCCTGATACCTTTGAGGCCTTTCCCTGGAGACCAGACAAGATACTTTCTCCACCAGAGGAACACCCTCATCGGTCTAGAGAATTTACCAGTAGACGCTATGGTGGTGGTGGCCACCACAAAAAAGGACCTTGCTGAGGAAATTCCTACTGCCCATCCTCCCAGCAAAGACTCCTGGGTGATGGACAGATTAGGGAAGTGAGTCTTTGCTTCAACGACCTTTGCTGTCAGGTCTCTGAATTATTTGGCACATTTTATGAGGCTCCAAAGGGATCTCATCTCTGAACTCTCTGGTACCCTGGCAGGTCAAGTTTCTGACGGGGCACGTGATAAAGTTGCTTCTCAGCTTGCTACCCTAGAGTCCATCTCCAACTCGTCCATGAGGTTGCTGTCCCACACAAGAAGGGGTAGGCTAGAGCTGTGGGTGCAAGTGTAGATGTTCGTGTTTCACTGTTGCAGTCATTACACTTGGGTTATCCTGCTGGCAGGCGACCCGCAATCGACTCGAGTTCCAAAGTCTTGGTCCAGCATCGGTTGCTGTCGCCTCTTCCCTGACGTCAATGCGCCAGGGGTATAAAAGATGCAACCGACGCCATTCTCTTCAGTCTTTCTTGCTGAGCGGTGCCCGAAGCAAAAGCAGTTCGCAAGTGCCGGTTGGCCGACTCCTGAGATTTTCAGAATTGAGTTTCAGATCCGAAGTCTTCAATAAAGCTAAGTACTCCATTGGGGAAACTTTTCTTGCTCCAGACCGATGTCAGTAAAAGTTAATAATTGTGTATTTCTTGTGGGAGGCAAATACCTCATAAGGACTTTCACTCTTACTGTATTCCTTGCCTAGGCCCTGACCACGACGTTACCAGTTATCGGTTTTGTGCTAGATTCAATAAACGCACTATTAAACGTCAGTTTGATTTTGCTTTACATTATTTTGGCCAAAGGTTTAATTACATAATGCCGTCGGAACAACCGATGACCGGAATTTATAAAAAATGCAGACAAAGAAAAGGACAGGCATCCGAGGTCCAAAACCGATGAAGCTTCTTCTAGGCCAGTCGCCGGTTCTCATTGCGCTTTCGTAGCCCCTGACACCTGCTACCTCAGAGCCACAGGCTGTAACCGACAGCCACGTGGAGACGCCGAGGCCTGTCGAAACTCAAGGTATTGGGCCAACGGAAACTATTCCCTCAGATGGGTCTGGAGCCACTGAGCAGGCATCGGCTTCTGAGGGTGTTTTCAGACCTTCACAGCTTACAATTAAGCCCACTATAGCAAACAAGGCAAAGTCAAAGACACCTTTAAAGACAAGGAAACAACTACAGTATTCTCCTGAACAGTCATCCATGCCAAAGAAACAGATGCTTAAAATGGCCGAAGACCTAATTACCTTAATCAGGGGTTCCCATCCCCCTCCTGACAAAAGGCCTAGGCAAGACACCGACTATAATTCCTCTGACCAGGTTTTTATTTCCTCTGATTCCTCTTCTGATCAGGGATATTCTCTCCCTCCCTGTGAGGACTCTGATGCAGAAGAGTCTATACCTTCAGCCTCTGTGCCTGAGGATTATTCTTTTGGGGAAACCCTGCACACCATGAGGGAGCATTTCCATTGGGAGAGCCAGGATTTTTCAGAATCCAAGGAAAGACTCAGACTTCCTTTTATTGCCTCAGCACAGACCCCTGGCTATCCCCCCTGTGCTTGATATTGTTGATGTTTTCTCTGAATCCAGTCTATCTCCTGATTCTTTACCCCCTGCACCAATCAAGCCAGACAGGTACTACAGGGTCCCTGACTCACAAATTTCTTTACAAAAACCCCGCTGCAGACCCAGAAACAATTTCCCAGGGTCCTAAAGGGGTTAAGGCTTCCACTGCTAAAAATCCTGTCCCCCTCTGATAGGGATTCCAGAGCTCTGGACAGATGGGGGGAAAAACACTTCTGCTACTTTAGCTGTAAGGGCTTTAAATTGCCAGTTTCACATGCTTAAATATCAACAGTACCTCATGTCATTGCTAAAACAGAAAATGGTTTCAAATTCAGAAAGGCCTGACAGTAAGGAAATGCAGGATTTATTGCATGCAGTTGAACAAGTGGGAAAGCATACTCTGCAATGTGGTTTTGATTCATTAGAGGCTTCTTGTAGAGCCGCAGTTACAGGCTCTGTTATTCGAAAGGCATGCTTGGTTGAAAGAGCAAAGTTTACCTGACCATGTTAAAGTAAAATTATTGGATGCTCCACTACAGCATGATACTTTGGTGTCAAGGCAGAAGATGTGTTAAAGAAAATGGAGGATAAAGCAAAATCAATGCAGGCAGTGAAGGATTTCTTACAGGTTCAACCACCTAGATTTAGCAGAAACTGGCCTTCAAAAAATTGGTCCTTTCCAGTGTCAGACCATAAAGAGGCAGATACAGACGCCCAAGAGGCAGATCTCAGCCCCAAGGTTCCTACAGACCTAAGCAATGGGGTGCTTCAGCCCCCAAAGGAGAAGACAAATTACAGCCTTATAGGAAACAGTCCCAATGACTTCCCTCTACAGATGCCAAGCACTTACCTTTTGGCAGCACCCCTAGGGGGAAAGCTAACACTTTTCTCAAAAAATTGGCACATAATCACCCAGGACAAATGGATACTGAATATTGTTTCTCAGGGTTACAGGTTCCACTTTCACATGCTTCCAAAATCAAAAGGTATGCCAGACCTGCCACAAAACCAATGGGCAGAGGCACAAAAACAGATTGCTGCTCTTATGGACAATGGGAGCTGTTCAAAGAGTTCCTCAGCAAGAACAGGGACAAGGATTTTACTCAAGACTTTTCTTAGTACCCAGAAAGGACAAAGCCTGGAGACCAATACTGGACTTGTCAATCCTAAATACTTTCCTGGATGTTCCAAGATTCAAAATGTTAACACTACAGCAACCTCGGCCCATGCTGGGCAACAAGGCTTGGCTAGTTACTTTGGACCTCAAGGAGGCATACCTGCATGTCCCAATCAGACAATCTTGCAGAAGATACCTCAGATTCATAGCCGTCTCAATGCATTACCAATTCTCTGCACTGCCCTTTGGCTTATCTACTGCACCCAGGGCCTTCACAAAATGCCTGGCACCAGTAATTGCATTTTGCAGACAAAAAGGAATTCAAATATATCCCTACTTGGACGACTGCCTTATTCAAGCAGAGAGCAAGGACATTCTTCTAAAGCATCTGGTGTTTGTAAAAAGATTACTAATTTGCCTAGGGTACACAGTAAACGAAAAGAAATCAAAACGAGTGCCCTCTCGAGATAATATTACTGGGTGCAAGCTTAAATACAACTGCCCAGATGGCTTATCTCACGCCAGACAAACAAAGGCAACTTTCAAATGATGGCAACACAAACCCAGCTCCCTGCAAGAAAAATTCTGCAGGCCCTGGGCTTCATGGCATCCTGCATTCTACTAATTCCATATGCAAAACTGCATATGAGGAAACTACAATGGTATCTAAAAAGTGTTTGTACTCAGCATTGTCACAGCCTGGAGACAGTCATAACTTTAATTCCCTGCCTACAACAGGAGTTTCAATGGTGGTCCCAGGCCTGTCACCACAACAAGGGACAGCCTTTCACCTTACCCACAGCCAGGCAGACAATAACAACGGATGCATCGGATTATGCCTGGGGGGCACATATGGCAGGAAAATGTATTCAGGGCATGTGGCCCAAGGAACAAATGCATCTTCACATCAATCAAAAAGAGATGCTAGCTGTACAGAATGCCCTGACAGCTTTCAAGGACCTTCTGCATCCAGGACAACTTTTAATAAAGACGGACAATACTACAGTTATGTGGTACATAAGCAAGGGGGCACACATTCCTACCCCCTATGCAGACAAGCCATGACTTTGTGGAACACAGCACTGACCTATCAAGTACATCTGCAGGCACAATTCCTGCCAGGAACAAAAAATACACTGGCAGACGAACTAAGCAGAAATCTCATGGATCCTCACGAATGGAAACTAAATCTACAAGTGTTCAGCATGATAACGAGGAAATGGGGATGCCCAGACATAGATCTATTTGCCTCCCCTCACAATTACCAATTACAGAAATTCTGCACAATAATTTATCACTCTCGAGTATGGAAAGTGGATGCTCTATCATTCAGCTGGAAAGGCCTGACAGTCTATGCTTTCCCTCTGATGCCTCTTATTACCAAGGTGCTCCTAAAAGTCAGACAAGAAAGGCCAAAAATTATCCTGATTGCCCCAGACTGGCCACGCCAGCACTGGTACCCAATCCTAAAGAGCTTGTCTCAAGGCCCAGCTTGGCTTCTGCCTCAAATTCCTCATCTTCTGACTCAAGACAATCCGATTCTGCGCAGTCAACTCAGAACCTTAAATCTGGTTGCATGGCAGATAATGTAGCCACTCAGACTGCACCTCTCTCTAAAGCTGTTATGAATGTCATTTTAGAAGCCAGGAGGCCCAGCACTAGGAAATCTTACGCAGAAAAATGGAAGAGATTATGTGCTTGGAACCAGGCACAAGGACTCGAACCATTTGTCCCATGTATACCTCAGATTTTACAATACCTAACTGAGATGCTGGACAAAGGCCTATCTTTCTCATCCGTTAAGATCCATGCCTCTGCCATTTGAGCTCATTACAATACAGAACCTCCTATTTTTTCACATCCTCTACTATGACAGTACCTCAGAGTGGCAAAAAATATAAGACCCCCAAGGAGAGCACCAGTACCAACTTGGGATCTCAATTTTGTTTTAGAAAAACTCACACTGCCTCCTTTTGAACCAGCCAGCACAGCTGATCTAAAATTCTTATGGAAAACTGCTCTGCTCCTAGCAATAACTTCAGCAAGAAGAGTCTTAGAGTTGCAGGCATTAATGGTTGTGGAACCTTTCATAATTTTTCATCAGGACAGGGTTTCTCTTAGGACAAACCCAACATTCATGCCAAAAGTGGTCTCCAATGTGGCCTTGAACCAAACCATTCATTTACCAACTTTTTTCACCCAAATCCCCAGAATAAAGGGGAGAGACTTCTGCACGCTTTGGATATACACAGACAGCTACAATTCTACTTGGACAAAACAAAAGCTTTTAGAAAAACTGAGCAACTATTTGTAGCCTATGCTGCAGGATCACAAGGAAAGCCTATTACAAAGCAGACAATTTCAAAATGGATAGGACACTGCATCCGCTTCTGCTATGCACAACATGGCAAATCAGTGCCTAAGGGCATTAGGCCACATTCTACCAGAGCAGCAGCTTTTCTCAGAGAAGTACCAACCAAAGACATTTTAGAAGCTGCAACCTGGAGCTCAGTGCACACTTTCACCAAGCACTACCGCTTACCTCTCTACTCTAAATTCCAGAGCAGGCTTTGCCACTGCAGTTCTGCAGGGCCTGGTAGCCTCTCCAAATACAATTTAGACCCAGCCGCCCAACCTCAGCTTTGGGATTCTACCCAAGTGTAATGACTGCAACAGTGAAACACGAAGAACATAGTACAGTTGTGTACCTACCTTAAATTTAGATGTTCAAGTGTATTCACTGTTGCAGTCCAGGTTACCCATCCACCATCCCCCTTTTCATTGCTAGGACTTTTCTGTACTTCTCTATTCTATACAACCTATGTGGTGTATTTGCTTGTAGATGAAGGAAATGTTTATAGTAATATATGCTTTTTTTTTTGGCATAATTTTATCTTTCCAGCCTTCCTATCTGGGGACACCTGACATCTGGGGCAAGAAAAGCTGAAGAAAATGGCATTGGTTGCATCTTTTATACCCCTGGCGCACTGACGTCAGGGAAGAGGCGACAGCAACCGATGCCGGACCAAGACTTTGGAACTCGGGCTGACTGCGGGTCGCCTGCCAGCAGGATAACCCAAGTGTAATGACTGCAACAGTGAATACACTCTAACATCTACATTTATGGTAGGTACACAACTGTCCACACCTGGATGCGCATTTGTGACCTTGTGGACTCCCAAGTCTTCTTTCTTAAATTCCCCTATCGAACCATCTGCTTTGTTTGGTTCTAAAGTGAAGGACACATTAACCTGGTGCGAGCAGGACGGAAAAACCTTGTCTGCCGTTGACCTACGTTTTTCCAAACCTCAGCAATCTTCTCTCCAGGAACCAGAGAAGTGGAACGATATGGCACAAAAAATATCAAGGCCCTTTCCGTAGTGCATGTGGTGAGGAATCCCCCAGAGGCAAAGGGGGTTCCAATAATGGAAGATGCCCCTTTAGGGGCAGAGGGGGTCCCCAAAATCAGGACTCAAGGGATTCTTTCTCCGGACGACCTTATCAGTGCTCCTGAAGCACTGCCCGATTGCTTTCCTGTGGAAGCAGTTGGGGCTCATTTTTCTCTGCACCAAGCTGCCTACCGCTCTATTACAAACGATCAGAGGGTGCAGAGAATAATTTCCAGAGGTTATTACATCCCTCTTATCTCCTTCCCAAGACCTCCAAAATGTCTTCCCGATGTTCCACCCAGTCAAAGGGAAGAAGCCGCTTCAGAAATAAGAAAGCTGTGTCTAAAACGAGTCATCCAACAAGTCCCCCCAGACCAGTGCAGATCCGGTTTCTACTCTAGATTCTTTTTGGTGCCAAAAAAGACCAGGGACTGGAGACCCATTTTGGATCTCAGCCATCTAAACAAATCAGTAGTTCAGACCAAATTCCGCATGGTCACCATACAATCCATTCTCCCATTTCTTTTGGGAGGATGTGTTCGATAGATCTCCAGGATGCTTATTACCACATCAAAATGGACAAGCACTCCAGGAGTCTCCTTTGCTTCCGGCTGGGAGCCAATCATTACTAATTCAGAGCCCTGCCATTCGGTCTCTCAACAGCCCCCAGTGTGTTCACAAAATGCCTAGCAGTGGTAACAGCTCATCTGAGACTTCAGGGATCCCAGGTGTTTCCATATCTAGATGATTGGCTCCTCTCTGCCTCCACGAGCATCTACTGGTCATGGACCTCCGCTACACTCCAGCACTGGCAGATGTTCATCGTGCATACAGCTGCAGTAATCACAGATGGGTTCTCTGCCGTCAGGCGGGTCCTCGGTCGGCCGAATTCCAAAGTCTAGGTCCGGCGTCGGTTGTTGTCGCTTTCTCTCCTGACGTCAGTGAGGCCGGAGTATATAAGACACAGCTGACGCCATGTTCTTCAGTCTTTTTTGCCGCGCGGTGCCCGAAGCAGAAGCAGTTCGCAAGTGCTGGTCGGCCAGCTCCTGAATTACGAAAAAATTGGAAACCGAAGTCTTCATTAAAGCTAAGTACCCGCTAGAAACTTTTCTTGCTTCAGACCGATGTCAGAAAAAGTTAATTGTATTTCTTGTGGGAAGCAAATACCGCATAAGGATTTCCATTCCCTCTGCATACCTTGTTTAGGCCCAGACCACAACGTCTCGGGCTGTCGCTTTTGCTCTACTTTCAATAAACGCACTATTAAGCGTCGGGCGGAGTTCGCCCAACACTATTTTGGTAAAGCCTTTGATTATAAAATGTCGGAAACTCCGACTACCGTTTTGTCCAAAAAACGCAAGGACAAGGACCGACACGCGAGGTCTGCGGTCCCCACCGACACCACGCCAAAACAGGCTACACGTGGTCCGGTTCTCAGCGAGACGCCTTTGCAGTCCCTGACTACCGATGACACTCCTTTGGCGGTGTCCTCTGTACCCAAGGCCGCAGGTACCTCGGCCCTTTCCCAGATTACGACCACCGAAGCCATTGCTAATGTTGAGCCTCCTAATGTGGACAGGTCCACTTCCACCCATGGTGTATTTAGACCCTCATCTTCCTTTTCTATTAAGGCCTTTACTAAATCCAAAGCAGCCAGGCATCCCAAGAGGCCTGTTGCACAGGGGCCCATCTCCAGGCCTCATGCCTAAAAAACAGATGCTTAAAATGGCTGAGGATTTAATTACTCTTATCAGGGGTTCTCAACCCCCTCCAGACAAGAGACCCAGAGTGGAGGAAGATTCTCCCTCTTCTGATCAGGGCTCCATTTTATCAGAACATTCTGATGTAGAGGAACACTCTTACTCCCCTTTTGAGGATTCGGATGCAGAGCAGTCCATTCCTTCTGTATCTCCTCCTGAGGATTTTTCCTTTGGGGAAACCTTGCACACTTTAAGGGAACACTTCCATTGGGAAGGCCAAGACTTTTCCGATTCCAAGAAAAGACTTAGGGAATTTCTTTTGTTACCTCAACACAGACCTCTGGCGATACCTCCTGTTTTGGACATACTTGATGATGTTTATTTGGAGGCTTGCCTTAACCCGGATTCCCTGCCTCCTGCACCAGTCAAACCTGAGAGTTCCTAACTCTCACCAATTTCTCTACAAAAGCCATAATGCTGACCCTGAAACCATTTCTCAAGGCCCCAAGGGATTTGAAGGCCTCTACTGCCAAGAATCCACTTCCTGCCGAAAGAGAGTCAAGATCCTTAGAAAGGTGGGGTAAAAAAGTATATACCTCGGCCACCCTAGCCATGAGGGCCTTAAATTGTCAGTTTCATATGCTTAATATCAACAATTCCTGTTATCACAATTAAGGAATAAAATGTTTCAACCTGAACAACCAGATTTGAACGAGTTGCAGGATATGATGCATAGTGCAGAGCAAGTGGGTAAACACACCTTACAATGTGGCTATGATGCCCTAGAGGCCTCAAGTAGAGCGGCTGCTACAGGATCAGTCATTCATTCGCAGACATACCTGGCTTAGGGAACAAAACTTGCCTGATCATGTGAAAGCTAAACTTCTAGATGCTCCTTTACAAAAGGATGTGCTGTTTGGTACTAATGCTGAGGAGATATTACGGAAAATGGAAGAAAAAGCCAAATCTATGCAAACTGTCAAAGCTTTTTTACAGGTCTAACCACCAAGTTTTAGCAGAAATTGGCCTTCAAAAAACTGGTCCTTTCCAACCACTGACAAGCCCCAAAGAGGTAGATACAGACGCACAAGGGGCAGAGGGCAATCACAAGGATCATATAGAGGCCGACAATGGCAAACTCCAGCACCAAGAGGTGGCGAAGACAGTGCACAACAATACAGGAAACAAACCCAATGACTCCCTCATTTCCATGCCAAGCAGGTCTCAGCTGGCAGCACCTTTGGGAGGAAAGCTAGCATTATTTGCAACAAATTGGCATATTGTCACAACAGACAAATGGATCCTGGACATTATAAACAGAGGCTACAAATTTCAATTCCACACTCTTCCAAAAATGAGAGGCATGCCAAACCTGCCACACAATCAAAGGGCAGAGGCACAACTACAAATTTCAAAGCTCATAAGCATTAGAGCTATTCAAGAGGTGTACCTACTCACGAACAAGGTCAAGGCTTTTATTCAAGACTTTTCTGGTACCAAGGAAAGGAACCGACTGGAGACCCATTTTGGACTTATCCATCTTAAACACATTTTTACTCGTACCAAAATTCAAGATGCTCACATTACAGCAGCTTCTTCCCATGCTGGGCAAGGAGTTTTGGCTGGTAGCATTGGACCTCAAGGAGGCATACCTGCATGTCCCAATCAGACAAAGCTGCAGAAGATACCTCAGATTTCTTGCAGGTTCAATCCACTATCAATTCTCTGCATTGCCCTTTGGCTTATCTACTGCGCCCAGAGTATTCACAAAGTGCCTGGCATCAGTGATTGCCTACTGCAGACTTCAAGGGATACAAATTTACCCTTATTTGGACGACTGCCTGATCCAAGCGGACAGCAAGCACCTACTTCTGGAACATCTGGCTTATGTAACACGGTTACTGCATTCTCTGGGATACACAATCAACAAAGAGAAATCCAGGCTAACACCATCTCAGAAAATAACTTTCCTGGGTGCCAACTTGGACACAAACACCCAGATGGCCTATCTTACACCAGAAAAACAGGGGCATCTAACTCAGTACTTCAAAATACTAGCAAAATGTACCAGGCTTACTGCAAGGAAAATCCTGCAGACTGTGGGCTTCATGGCATCTTGTATTCTTTTAATCCCATGTGCAAAGCTGCATATGAGGAAACATCAGTGGTACCTAAAAAACCTATGGTCTCAACACAGTCACAGTTTGGAAACAATAATACCAATAATTCCATGTTTGCAAAAGGAATTTCTATGGTGGGCCCAAGCATGTCAAGCAAATACAGGCCTCCCATTCTGCAAGCCTCAAGCAAATCAAGTCATCACAACAGACGCCTCAGATTACGCCTGGGGGGCGCACATGATGGACAGGTGCATTCAGGGCAAATGGTCCCAAAAGGAAAAGCACCTTCACATCAATCAAAAAGAAATGCTAGCCGTAATAAATGCAATTACAGCTTTCAAGGACTTCCTGCATCCAGCACAGTTACTGAGAAGAACAGACAACACCACAGTAATGTGGTACATAAACAAACAAGGAGGAACACATTCATACCCCTTGTGCAGACTAGCCATGACTCTTTGGAACTTGGCTCTGGAATGGCAAATCGAACTTCAAGCACAGTACTTGCCAGGATTGGAAAACACGCTGGCAGACAATCTAAGCAGAAATATGACAGATCCACACGAATGGAAGTTGCATCCTCAGGTGTTTACAGAGATAATCCAAGCGTGGGGGAGGCCAGACATAGATCTTTTTGCCTCCCACAGGAATCAATTGGAAAAGTTTTGTTCGAGGACCTTTCATCCAAAGGCCTGGAGAGTGGACGCCCTTTCATTCAGTTGGACAGCATGGACAGTTTACGCATTCCCACCTCTGCCTCTTTTGCCCAAGGTGCTTTTGAAAGCAAGAGCAGACAGACCGAAGATGATACTGATTGCTCCAGATTGGCGAAGGCAACACTGGCCCGCTCCTGAGGAGCCTAACACATACTCCTCCCTGGTCCCTGCCTCTAATACCTCTTCTGCTGACTCAGCACAGCTACAAAACTCTTCACAGTCAGCTGAAAACACTCAATCTCGCTGCATGGAAAATTCCTTAACACCACAACAGACCCTACTCTCCAAGGAGGTGCAGGATGTAATTTTGGAGGCCAGAAGGCCATCTACTAGAAAAGCTTACTCCGCAAAATGGAAGCGGTTTTGCTCTTGGAATGAGAAAAAAGGCCAGGACCCTAGAAAACTGAACTTGCCTCGGGTATTACAGTATCTAGCTGAGCTGCTGAACAGTGTACTTTCATTTTCTTCCATAAAAATCCATGCCTCAGCCATTTCTGCAGAATTCAACACTGATCCTCCTTTATTTTCTCACCCACTCTTGCGACAGTTCCTCAGAGAGGCTAAGAATATAAGACCACCAAGGAAACAACCAATACCAGCCTGGGATCTTAATTACATACTAGAAAAATTAACATTGCCTCCGTGTGAACCAGCTGCCTCAACAGATTTGCAATATTTGTCCTGGAAAACAGCCTTCCTTCTGGCTATCACTTCAGCTCGTAGGGTTTCGGAACTACAGGCCCTCATGGCGGTGCAGCCCTTTCTTATCTTCCATCAGGACAGGGTTTCATTACTCAACCCGTCATTCATGCCTAAAGTGGTATCCAGGGTAGCTTTAAATCAAGCCATACACCTACCTACCTTTTACCCCAATCCTCAAAACAAAGGGGAAAGGCTGCTACACTCAGCTATGTTATTATTTGGACAGAACAAAGTCCTTCAGGAAATCAGAACAACTCTTTGTGTCCTATGCTGTAGGCGCTCAAGGGAAGCCAGTTACCAAGCAGACTATTTCAAAGTGGATAGGCCACTGCATACGGTTTTGTTATTCCTATCATGGGAAATCTGTTCCTACAGGCATCAGATCACACTCCACCAGGGCCACAGCTACCTCTACAGCCTTCCTTAGAGGAGTTCCTACCAAAGATATTTTGGAGGCAGCCACTTGGAGTTCTGTACATACCTTCACAAAACACTACCACCTGCCTTTATATTCCAAAACTAGAGCAGGCTTTGCCACTGCTGTGTTGCAGGGCATTCTGGCTCAACCCAGTTCTTCCTAGTACCTACCACCCTGTGCATAGCTTTGGGATTTTACCCATCTGTGATTACTGCAGCTGTATGCACGATGAACATAGTACAGTTTTGTACCTACCATAAATGTAGATGTTCGAGTGCTAATACAGCTGCAGTACAGGTTTCCCTCCCTCCTTCCCCACTTGGTAAAGGCATGGGGCCTAACACCCTCTTCATACAACCTGACTGGGTTATCCTTCTATGGTTTATTTGCTTGCAACTACTGATTTTGGATTATATTGCATTGCATATATATATATATATATATATATATGTAAACATAATTTATGTATTGCCTTCCTTCTGGGGGCACCTGACATCTGGGGCAAGAAAGACTGAAGAACATGGCGCCGGCTGTGTCTTATATACTCCGGCCTCACTGACGTCAGGAGAGAAAGCGACAACAACCGACGCCGGACCTAGACTTTGGAATTCGGCCGACCGAGGACCCGCCTGACGGCAGAGAACCCATCTGTGATTACTGCAGCTGTATTAGCACTCGAACATCTACATTTATGGTAGGTACAAAACTGTACTTTACCCTCCCTCCAGCCCCCTGACTTCTCTTGGCTCTACCTTTTCTTATTGTTTGGCATATATTATATCATGTGTATTTGCTTTTTGCTGGGGATGTTCCATACCATGTAATTGCTTCCCATTGTGGGGGCACCTGACATCTAAGAAAAACTGATGTAATGGCATCGGCTGCATGTTTTATACCCCCTGATGACCTGATGTCATGGAAGAAGCGCGACAGCATCCGAGACAGAAATCCGAAGAATTTGGTATTCAGGCTGGCTGAGGGCTACCTGCAGGCAGATAATCCAAATATGATTGCAACAGTAAATACACTCAAACTTCTGCATTTATGGTAAGTGTACACAACTGTACTTTCCTGGTGCCCAGAAAAGAGGGCTCTTGGTGCCCTGTCCTAGATCTGTCAATTCTCAACACCTTCTTGGTGGTACCAAAATTCAAAGTGCTGACTCTGCAACAGTTTCTTCCTATGCTAGCCACCCAAGAATTAAAAGAAGCTTATCTGCACATCTCCATAAGGGAATCTTGCAGGAAATATCTGCGTTTCAGGGCAGGCTGTATGCACCATCAGTTCTCTGCACTTCCCTTTGGCTTATCTACTGCGCCCAGGGTATTCACAAAGTGCCTGGCTCCAGTCATTGCATACTGCAGGCAGAGAAATATTCAAATTTACCCGTACTTGAACCATTGTCTGATTCAGGCAGACAGTCTGGAATTGCCACTTCAGCACTTGGCATTTGTAAAGAGACTTCTAACTTATCTGGGGTACACCATCAACAAAAAGAAGTCACAACTGGTTCCCAGCCAAAAGATTGTATTCCTGGGAGCAAGCTTGAACACAACTTCCCAGATGGCATTCCTAATGCCAGAAAAGCAGGTTTATTTGACAAACTACTACAAACTAATGGCCACCGAAACCCAGCTATCTGCAAGAAAAATACTGCAAGCCCTAGGGTTCATAGCCTCATGCATTCTACTAATTCCATATGCAAGACTGCATATGAGGAAACTTCAGTGGTACTTAAAAAGTCTCTAGTGTCAACGTTCTCAGGACCTGGAAACACTGATTCCTGTCATTCCTTGTCTAAGGGTAGAGTTCCTTTGGTAGGCAGAGGCATGCAACCACAACAAGGGACTTCCTTTCACTCAACCCCTCGCCACCCAAACCCTGACAACAGACGCATCAGACTATGAGTGGGGGGGCTCACATGTCAGGCAAATGGAGCCCAGAACAAATTCCCCTGCATATCAATCAAAACTAAATGTTAGCTGTACAGAATGCTTTGACAGCTTTCAAATATCTTATCCTTCCAGGACAACTACTGATAAAGACAGACACCACAGTTATGTGGTACATAAACAAGCAGGGGGGAACACATTCCTACCCACTCTGTAGGTTAGCCATGGCCCTGTGGAACACAGCCTTGAGCAACCAAGTGCACCTGCAAGCTCAATTCCTGCCAAGCAAACAAAATTCACTGGCAGACAACCTAAGCAAAAATCTACTGGACCCACATGAGTGGAAGCTGGAACCCAACTCATTCAAACTTCTAATCCACAGGTGAGGACTCCAGAGGTGGACCTCTTTGCCTCCCACCAAAACCATCAGTTGATCAAATTTTGCACCAGAAATCCCCACAGCCAAGCGTGGAAAGTGTATGCCCTATCCTTTACATGGGAAAACCTCTCAATTTATGCCTTTCCCCTTCTGCACCTCCTCTCAAAAGTGCTACTCAAGATCAAACAAGACAGGCCAAGCACAACTCTTATTGCACCCGACTGGCCACTCCAGCACTAGTACCCACTCCTATGCAGTCTGACAGCAGTGCCACCCTGGCACCTACATCAGACCCCCCTCCCTGCTGTCCCAGCAGAAGGGACAGATTTTGCATCTACAGCTGCAAACCCTGAACCTTGCAGCCTGGCTTATCCCCTGAGTACATCACCAGCAACCCTCAGCAAACAGATGATGGGGCATCATTCTTGAGGCCAGAAGGCCTAGTACTAGGAAATCCTGTTCAGAAAAGTGGAAAAGATATTGTTCTTGGAGCTAGCCTCAAGGAAGGGACACAGCTGTGCCCACCTTACCTCATATCCCAGATTACCTAGCAGAGCTACTCCACAAAGGCCTATCCTCATCTATTAAAATTCATGCCTCTGCCATCTCGGCTCATTACAGTACTGAGCCACCTCTATTTACTCACCCTCTCATCAAACAGTTCCTGAGAGGAGCTAACAATTTAAGGCCCTCGAGGAGAGCTCCCACCCACACCCTGGGACCTTAACTTTGTATTAGGAAAGCTCACACTTCCCCCTTTTGAGCCTGCTGCTGCAGCAGAGTTAAAATACCTCTTGGAAAACAGCCTTACTTCTAGCTATCACTTCATTAAGAAGAGTGCCTGAGTTACAGGCACTAATGGCTGTGGAACCCTTCATTATTTCTATGCGGACAGGGTTTCCCTCAGGACTAACACATCATTTATGCCCAAGGTGGTATCCAGTGTGGCTTTAAACCAGTCCATCCATTTACCAACCTTTTTCCCTAATCCTCAGAATAAAGGGGAAAGGATTCTGCACTCCTTGGATGTGCACAGACAGCTCAGGTTCTACCTTAACAGAACTAAACCTTTCACAAAATCTGACCAGCTGCTAGTCAGCTTTGCTACAGGGGCAGAGGGCAAAGCCATTTCAAAGCAAACCATTTCCAAATGGATAGCACACTGCATCCATTTCTGCTACAACCACCATGGAAAACCTACCCCACAGGGGATCAGAACTCATTCCACTAGGGCTACCTCAACCTCTACAGCATTTCTCAAGGGAGTCCCTACCAGGGACATCCTGGAAGTTGCAACCTGGAGTTCTGTACACACCTTTACCAAGCATTACCACTTACCTATTTTTTCTAAATCCAGAGCTGAATTTGCCACAGCAGTCTTACAAGGCCTGATAGCCAGCCACAATACTTCTTGATCGCCTCCACCCTTCCTCAGCTTTGGGAATCAACACAAGTGTGATGACTGCAACAGTGAAACATGAAGAACATAGTACAGTTGTGTACACTTACCATAAATGTAGATGTTAGAGACTATTCACTGTTGCAGTCCTGGTTTCCCTTCCTCCAGCCTACTGACTTTTCTATTCTTTCTACCTATCCTCTTTTTGGCCATATCTTATGGCAATGGTATTTAGGTTTTACTGAAGGTGTTCCACACCATATAATTGCTTCCTATTTTGGGGGCTCCTGACATCTGGGGCAAGAAAAACTGATGTAATGACATCGGCTGCATGTCTTATACCCCTGACGACCTGACGTCATCAAAGAGGTGACAGCATCTGATGCAGAAATTCCAAGACTCTGGTTTTCGGGCCGACTGAGGGCTACCTGCAGACAGATAACCCAAGTGTGATGACTGCAACAGTGAATACACTTGAACATCTACATTTATGGTAAGTGTACATAACTGTACTTCCCGAGTTCTGCCCTTTGGACTCTACAGTCCCCAGAGTGTTAATAGTGTATGGCAGTAGTAACCGCTCACTTGAGACTACAAGGATTCTGGGTGTTTCCGTATCTGGACGATTGGCTCCTCACCACCTCCACCAAAGCGTCTACTGGAAGAGACTCTTTCATATACTCTGAAAATAGCGCAACGTCTGGGTATATCCATAAACTGGAAGAAGTGCAACTTAACCCCATTTCAATCCCTAGAATTAATTCGGGGTAGTTCTGGACACGAAAAATTGTCAAGCATCCCTGCCAGAAGATCACAAGCTTCAAATGATAAGATCACAGGTTCGGATGATACTCTGTCACAACCTATCCCCAGCTCGATCTGTACTTTAACTGCTAGGGTCTATGGCAGTATCTATCACCATAGTGCCTCTAGCGAGACTCTACATGAAACTTCTGCTGTGGCTACTACTAACCCAGTGGTACCCCTTGCAGCACTCTGTCCTTCCTAATCTGAGTGACTCAAAGATGCAAGCTGGAGTTAATGTGGTGGATGAAACCAGACTGACAACAGTGGTCTCGCCCCTTCTGCCCCCATCAACCCAAGGCCACGTAACCACAGATGCATCCCTGATGGGGTGAGGGGGGCTCTATCAGGGAAATACTGTCTAAGGTTCCTGGTCAGAAGCAGAGGCCCGATTGCACATCAGTGTCCTAAAACTGAGAGTTGGTGCTTTTAGTGTTGCAAGCATTTCACTCTATCCTTCTGTCAGGGACCATTGCAATTCAATCAGACAACATGTCTGTGGTCTGCTCAATCATATAACATGTCAGTGGTCTGGTACATCAATAAACAAGGAGGAACCAAATCCTACCCTCTGTCGAATCTATGAGAATTTGGCAATGGGCGATAGCTTCCAACCGCTTTCTGATAGCAACGCACATTCCCGGGAACTCCAGCGTGATTGCGGACAAGTTGACCAGATGCATTCTTAAGCCTCACGAGTGGTCCCTCAGTCCTCTAATAGCATCAAAACTTTTCAAAAGCTGAGGCCAGCCTTGCTGCGACCTATTCACCTCTCCAATCAATCACAAATGCAGCAACTATTTTGCACTGATCCCTCCATTGGGGTAGTCACGAAGGGATGCTTTGGTTCAGGATTGGCCCTCTGGTCTTCTATGTGCCTTCTCTCCTCTCCCTCTCATTCCCCTGTTCCTAAAGAAAACCCTTCGGTTGAAAAGCAGTGATCCTCATTGCCTCGGATGCCTCCTATTGACCTCGACAAGTCTGGATGTTCTTCGTGTTTCACTGTTGCAGTCATTGCATTTGGGTTATGCCTGCCAGGGTAGTCCTTGGCTGGCCTGAATACCAGAGACTTAGTATTTCTGCGTCGGTTGCTGTCCCCTGAGGACTGACATCAGGTCGAAAGTGGTGTAAAGGAAGGCAGCCGACGCCATTACATCAGTCTTTCTTTCTGTGGAGCCCGAAGCCAAAGCAATTTGCACGAGTGCCGGTCGGCCGCTACCTGAGTTTAGTTTCCGAATTGAAGTTGAACTCTTCGAAAGCTAAGTACCCCGTTGTGGGGGTCTTTTTTCTTGCACTAACCAATGTCAGAAAAAGTTAATAATTGTCTTGCCTGTGGAAAGCGAATACCACACAGACTTCCACTCTTACTGCTTCAGTTTTCTAGGCCCAGACCACAACGTCCCTCATTGTTGGTTCTGTGCTTTCATGCCAGAGCTATTCGTCGTTTGGCCCTTATTGTAGCCAGGGATTTCCGATTACAGTCCTCTAATTCCGATATGGCTTCAGTTAAGCCTTCCAACAGCAGATCCGAAAAAATGTAAAAATAAAGACCGAGACAGACTGCACAGAACCAAATTTTCTGATGACATTACCACCAAGCTGGTCGCCAGTCCTCCGGAATTCAATGAGTTGCTTTTGCAGCCCCTGATGCCCGCTTCAGTTAATTTGCAGGCGGCTACTGAGACCCTTTCGCAGTCCAGTATGCTGCAGAACTCTTCTTGGTGTAAGGATCCTGCGATAGTCTCTACCTTGGATGGGTTTGGAGCCGCTGTGCAGGCACCGGCTTCAGAGGAAGTCCTTCGCAACACCGAATCCAGAGATAAACAAACACCTTGTTTCACAGCTACCGTTCTTTCTAAAACAGAGTTCCTTAGGCCCAGGGGTCAAACCACCCCCAAGAAACCGTCTACCAGCCATTTTCTGGTGCCTGCTCCCTTGCCTCAGTCACAAATGCTTAAAATGGCAGAGGACCCTTATCATGCTGATTAGGGGAAGCCAAGCCACTCCCTCAAAAAGAGAGATCTGTCTCCAGTAGTTTTGTCTGAACTAGAGTCCGATGAATCCGATGCATCAGACTATGAAGACATGCAGCCCCTCTGTATATATGAGGATTCTGATGCAGAGGAATCTATTCCTTCAGCCTCTATCTGAGGAATTTTCCTTTGGGGAAACCCTGCGTATTTTAAGGGAGCATTTCAAATGAGAGAGTCAAGACTACCTACAGTCTAAAAAGCGACTGAGTTCCTGGACCTTCCACAGCACAGGCCCTTAGCCAACCCCCCAGTCCTAGTTGTGGTGGATGATGTTTTCCTTGAATCCAGCATGACTCCACACGTCTTCCCTCCTACTGCCAGAAAACCAGACTGTTACTACCGAGTCCCTGACTCCCACAAATATCTTTTTAAAAACCCAACAGTGGACCCTGAGGTCATTACTCAAGGCCCAAAAGGGGTTAAAGCTACTTCATCTAAGAATCCCACCCCCTCGAAAAGGGATCCCAGAGCATTGGACAGATTGGGTAAAAAGTATACACCTCAGCTACTCTTGCTGTCAGGGCACTAAATTGTCAGTTCCATATGCTTAAATATCAGCAACATACCTTGGAACTCCTTAAACAAAAAATTCCTCCTTTCCTGGATGAGTAGAATCTAAATTTTTACAGGAGTTAATGCACTTTACTGGTCAAGTAATTAAACATACTTTGCACTGTGGTTTTGACACCCTAGAAGCTGCTTGCAGGGTGGCAGCCACTGGATCTCTCATTAGAAAACAAAAAAAAAATCCTTGTTTTCCCGCCTCTCCTCGACTAGTTTAGACCAGTTTACAGGCATTGCTGTATTCTGGGCTGTGGTGTAGTTCCTGTGTTGTCCATTACCTTACTTGGATAGAAGGAAGTTTCTTTGCTCACCAGTGGGAGTGGGGAGCCTTGAGCAGCCTACCTGTCCCTGTAGGAAGTGACCTCAGCACAAGAGCTGTAGTAATTGGTTGTTTTGGACCATTTCTAGCTCTTTTGTTGTTCCCTGTTTAAAATCCGCGTTTGCGTGGCTTTGTGCGTTTGTGTGCATAGCGCAGCGCCGGTTAAACAAGGTTAAACTTCTTCTGGCTCCACCAAGTCTGCTCTTCAAATTTTCCCTTAAGGAAGCTCTACTCTTAGTATAATCAGACTACTCACTATATTGTAAGCCTAGCACTTGTTCTCAAAACTTCTCTACTAAGTAAGCACTCTCGTACTAAGTAAAGCACTACATCCACCTACCACCCCTGTGAATATCCACTTCCCTTAAAGGCACAGCACTCCCTTATACTGTTCTAGCATGTCGAGTGGTAGATTACTGGCGTCCTCTCCAGTTCAGCTGGTTAATCTGGGTATCTTGAGACAATGCTACAATTGTCTCATGTACACAGACAACCCTCTCCTCCTCCCAACAAACACAAATACATGTGAGAGATGCAACTATACAGCCAAACTGGAGGCTGAACTCTCTCAACTCAGGGCTGGCATGACCACACAGGAGGAGATGGTAACCACACACACAACAAACCCAGTCCCACATAGACCTACCACAACTGCAAACCAAACACATAAAAACACAAAGACATACTCGGAGGCTCTAATAAAAAACTTACCAAAACAACAGAGGCTCCCAAAGCAGACATGCAAAAATCCACCACCTCAAAACAAAACAAATGCAACACATACTTCAATAAATCAGTGTGTCAACCAATCACAGCCCTTAAGGCCAAACACCATGCCTGATACACTAGTAATAGGTGACTCTATAGTCAGACACACAGATGTCCCGCTTACCAGGCTGAACAAGGAGAGGGTGACTTTGAGCTGCCTATCGGGAGCTAGGATCCGCCACATAACACACGCACTCAGGTCACTCTAAAGCAAGTACAAATATGACTCCGTCATTGTCCATGCTGGCATGAATGACCGGAGACGTACCTCTCTGGACTACATGAAAAGAGACATAGAGGAGCTCTCCGATTATGTAGCCCAGGCTGGTATGACCCTGACCCTGAGCAGCATCTTGCCCTCACCAAGAATGATGCCACAATACAAAGACAAGATGATCAGCTTTAACAATTGGCTTAAGTACTGGTGTCATTCTAAGGGGATCCAATGTCTGTCTGCCTGGGATGACATGTTGGACAAGCCACACTGCTTCGCAAGGGATGGCTTACACCTGTCACCACTGGGCTTCCGGATATTGGCTAAGGCTCTTGCCACCCCCATAGTGCCTTTTTAGGCAAGGCTCAAAAGACAAACCCACCTCCTTAGAAAACAAAAATGGAAAAAACTAAGGGTAATGCTGCTCAACGCCAGAAGTCTAAATCTCAAGATGCAGGCACTCGATGCACTCTTCAGCATGGAGAACATCGACGCCTGTGCAGTAACTGAAACCTGGTTCAAGGCTCCTGAGAGCACCCCAGCTACCAGGCTATACCTCAGATCATGCTTTTCGCCCCAAAACCCGGGCCGAACCACAAGGAGGGGAGTGTCCATATTCATCAAGGACACCCACACCTCCAGGTTAGTAGCAACACATGAAGCATCAGAGACCATACAGGTGTAACTAACCATAGGCAAAACTGCTATACAACTGGTAGCATGTTACAGACCACCCTCCCAATCTCAGGAACCCAACTCAGCCTTCCTGAAGACATTGGCGGATATGAATGTATCACAAAATACCATCATACTGGGAGACTTCAACTACCCAAACATAGATTGGGTACATTATTCTAGCCCTAACACCCTAGCCCAAAGGTTCCTGGAATTCATAAATTCAAATGCACTGGAACAACTAGTCGCCTCTCCCACTAGGGGAGATAATATACTAGACCTGATCATCACAAACATGGGGACAAAATGCTCCACACCGGAGGTATACCCCTCACTAGTGAGATCTTGACCACAAACTAATCACCCTGGATATACATATCCCACCTCCACCCCCAGCACAAAAGACCACAGTGAAAAATTTCTCAAAAGCAGACTTCACTCTTCTTAAGACTGAGATGGTATCCTTTAAGCCGACTGGGCCAGTGGATACCACATCCCACAATGCTGAATCCTTCACAAATGCTTTCTATGGACATCTCCAAGAATGCATGGATCATGCAATCCCAAATAAATCCAAGTCCCTCTCCACCAAAGGCAAGCGTTCTGTCTGGTGGACCTCAGCCATTAACAAATTGTATAACAAAAGAAGGAAGCTACTGCACGTCAGAGCAAAATCCCATAAAGGGAAGACATCTCTGATCAACATTAGCAGAAAACTACGTTCTCTCATAAAAACATCCAAGGCGAACTTTGAGAGAAAAATCACTAAGGACACTAAAGATAACCACAAAGCCTTCTTCAGCTATGTTAGAAACCTGGGCGCAAACCCTCAGATATGCTCAGAGTTAGTTCACAACAACAAAAAATACACTGAACCCACAGATATTGCCAACATTCTGGCCGACAGGTTCAGTGCAAATTTCTCCCCTCCCTCACCCTCAAAAGAAGAAATACTTATCCCAGCTGAATGTAATCTCCCTGTCATCTCAGATGTCCAAGTGAGAACCGCCCTCAACAAAGCTAAAAACACCGCATCAGTGGGACCTGATAGTATCCCGGGTTGCGTGCTACATGAACTCCAAGAGGAGCTAAACCCGCACATAAAAATGCTGTTTAACCTTAGCCGTACTACAGGATATGTACCTGAACACTGGCGTTCAGCAACAGTGGTCCCATTCCACAAAGGGGGTACCTCTACAGACCCTGGGAACTACCGCCCCATAAGCTTAACCAGCCTGGTCTGCAAAGCTATGGAAAGAATCATTATGGAACTCATAAACAGAGACATAGGGGACCTGCAGACACTTGACCCCACCCAGTTCGGCTTTGTAAAGGGCAGATCCTGCCTTTTGAACCTGGTTGACTTTTTCAAAACAGTCACTAGAGCCATTGATGAGGGCAAAGCAGTCCATACAGCCTACCTGGACTTGGCTAAGGCCTTCGACACAATACCCCACTCAGGCATCATAGATAAGCTCAACAGCTTAAACGTAAACCCTTATGTCACTAGATGGGTTGCAAACTGGCTAAAGGACAGAACCCATAAAGTTAAAATCGCTGGAACAATGTCAGACTCAAAGCCAGTCACAAGTGGTGTCCCACAGGGATCTGTCCTGGGACCCCTCTTGTTCGGCATTTATTTCTCAGATGTTAAAGCAAACATGGGAGGGTTGTGGCTGACAAAGTTCGCAGATGACTGCAAACTAGGCGCCATAGTCGATACACCAGCAGACACATACATCCTACAAAAAGGCCTCACAGAAATGGACAACTGGTGCCAGAGTCACGGCCTTAAACTAAATGCCAAAAAATGTATAGTCATCCCCTTTGGGAAAAACAAAGTACCCACAAATTATCACATGGACAGCAACCCACTGAGTACAGAAAAAGTAATCCGAGACCTAGGGACCCAAGTCTACAGCGACCTCTCATTTGACACCCACATTGCCAAAGTGGTTAGAAAAACATTCTACCTTGCACACCTCATCATGAAGGGATTCACATCCAGATCCAAGGATGTCATTGTACCCCTACACTCTTCCCTCATCAGACCCATGATTGAGTACAATGCCCCATTTGGTATGTACCTCACCCGGCATTTGCAACAGCTGGAGAGACCACAAAACTACCTCACAAAGAGGATCAAGGGTCTCCAACATATGTCTTATTCTGCCAGACTAAAGAAACTTCAGCTCTATTCAGTAGCATACCGCCTGCTCAGATTTGATCTCTGCCTGACTTACAAGGCCATGTCCAATTAGGATCTGATGGACATGCTCCACCTCAAAAAATCCAAATCCATCAGGACCACGAGAGCTAAAGACTTAAACCTCGGCACAAGTATGAATAGGACATGCTGGAGGGATAGATTCATAACCCAGTGGCTTCCCATGCTTTGGAACAAGATCCCAGTTCATATTAGGCAGAGCCCCTCACCGACTCTCTTCAAGAGAAATCTTGATGAGTGGATGGGAGATCGTAAGTTTACCCCAGGGGTCACATCTGTGTCACTGCTAGACAGGGGCACAGTAAACTAATTCTATTATATAAGGGGACCTTCATTGTGTCACTACTAGACAGAGGCACAGTATTCTAAATTTATTCTGTACAGTTTTGTACCATTTCATGGGGTGGCAAAAGCCACATCACTATGGCTAGGCTTACAAATGCCCCAGGACAGATAGCCTAGTACTAAACTATGAAACTATGAACAATCCCTGCCAGAACATGCCAAATCAAAATTGTTGGCTGCACCCTTGCACAAATATAACTTATTTGGTACTAAAGCAAAAGAGGTGTTAAAAAAGATGAAAGAAAAAGCAAAATCTATGCAGACTGTTAGATTTCTTACAGGTACAGCCCCCCTAGGTTCAGCAGGCATTTTCCTTCCTTCCAAACACTGGTCCTTTCCTGCACCTAGTAAACAGGGCCAGCCTAGGCCTGTGGAAACAGACCTCCAAGACAGCAGTCCTATGGGTTGCAGAGAACTAAGCAGTGGACTGCCTCCACTTCAAAACCAGGGAGTTCTAAGCCAACCCCTTATGGTAAGAACTCAGTGACTCACCCCCTCCCGACTTCGCCTCTGCTCACCATCACATACCCTTGGGAGGAAAACTCTCCTTTCACTCGAGCACCTGGGCCACTATTACCAAGGACCAGTGGATTCTGAACATTGTGTCTCGGGTACAAATTCTCCTTCCACACCCTTCCAACCCCAAAAGGGTTCCCAGATCTACCACCAAATCAGTGGGCAGAGGCTCAAAAGCAAATCTATACCCTGCTCTCCTTGGGAGCAGTAGAACACATTCTTGCAGAGCAGATAGGCCAAGGCTTCTACTCCAGACTCTTTCTGGTACCCAGAAAAGAGGGCACCTGGTGCCCCATCCTTGAGCTATCCATTCTAAACACCTTCCTGGTGATCCAAAAATTCAAAGTGCTCACCCTCCAGCAGCTGCTACCCATGCTCTCCAAGGATGCTTGGCTAGCCACCCTGGACCTAAAAGAGGCCTACCTCCACATTCCCATCAGGGAGTCCTGCAGAAAATATCTTCACTTCAGGGCAGGATCTCAACACTTTAAGTTCTCTGCGCTTCCCTTTGGCTTATCTACTGCTACCAGAGTTTTCACAAAATGCCTGGCTCCAGCCATTGCTTTGTGCAGACGAGGGAAATGTTCAAATTTACCCCTACTTAGACTGCTTTATTCAGGCAGACAGCCAGGAAAAGCTGCTCAAAGACCTGGCCTTTGTAAAGGACCTGTAAACCTCCTTAGGGTGCACAGTCAACGAAAAGAAGGTACCCACCAAAAGGATAGTCTTCCTGGTAGCAAGTCTGGACACAGCATCCCAGATAGCATGCCTAACACCAGAGAAACGAAGTTTCCTTTCAACTTACTTCTCTCAACTGGCCACCAGGCCCCAACTTTCTGCAAGGGCAATCCTGCAAGCCATGGGGTTCATGGCATCGTGCATACTCCTTATTCCATATGCCAGACTGCATATGAGGAAACTTCAGTGGTACCTAAAGAGCCTTTGGTGTCAACACTCAAAATCTGGAAACCTTTACCTATTATTCCTTGCCTAAGGAAGGAATTTCTTTGGTGGGCAACAGCTTGCTCCCACAACAGTGGATTGCCCTTCTCCCCACACCCTGCCACCCAGACCCATCAGACTGCGCTTGGGGTGCACACCTGGACGGCAGGTGCATACAGGGCCAATGGAACCCCCAGCAACTCCCCCTCCACATCAGTCAAAAAGAGATGATGGCTGTGCAGCAGGCCTTGATGGCTTTCAAACCCCTTCTCTCTCCAGGGGTGGTTCTGATCAAAACAGACAACGCCACAGTGATGTGGTACATCAACAAGCAGGGAGGGACTCACTCCTACCCGCTGTGCAGGCTGGCCATGACCCTTTGGTTTACAGCCTCTTCTGTGCAACTACACCTGTTAGCATAATATCTGCCAGGCTCTTTCAACTCCCTGGCAGACCAATTAAGCAGAAAACTTTTGGACCCCCATGAGTGGCAGCTCAACAGAAACATCTTCTTACTAATAACTCAGAAATGTTGAACCCGGGAGGTCGACCTCTTTGCCTCCCACACCAACCATCAGGTCAGCAAATTCTGCACCAGGGAGCATCACTGCATGGCATGGAAAGTCTATGCCCTGTCCTTTCCCTGGGTAAACCTCTCTGTCTATGCTTTTCCTCCCCCTCTCTCTTTACCAAGGTACTGATCAAAATAAGGGAGGAAAAGCCAAAGACCATTCTCATAGCTCCAGACTGGCCCAGACAGCACTGATACCCCTTGCTGCACAGCCTGTCCCCACTGCCCCCATGGAATCTTCCTCAGATTTCAAACCTCCTAACCCAGAGGGAAGGGGAATTCATGCACCCCCAATTGCAGACAATTTGGCAGCTTGGCTTATACCCTGACCAATCTGCCATCCTCAGTAAAAGGTTCTGGATGATATCTGATAGGCCCGATGCCCTAGCACCAGAAAGTTTTATGCAGATAAATGGAAAAAGTTCTGCACCTGGATCCAGGCTAAAGGGGCCAGTGTGGCACAGCCCTCCACCCCCCTCATCCTGGATTACTTAGCTGACCTACTACACAGTGGTCTCTATTTCTCCTCTATAAAAATTCATGCCTCTGCTATTTCAGCTCATTTTCCCACTGAGCCGCCTCTTTTTTCACACCCTATGATCAAACAGTTCCTCAGAGGGGCTAACAACTTGATGTCCCCCCCAGAAGGGCACAAACACCAGCTTGGGGACCTTAACTTTATCTTGGAAAAGCTCACCCTGCCTCCTTTGGAACCAGCTTCTTCTGCAGAGCTAAAATTTCTCTCCTGGAAGGCAGCCTTCCTCCTGGTCATCACTTCAACCAGAAGACTCTCTGAGCTGCAAGCACTCACGGCAGTGGAACCCTTCATCATCTTCCATGCAGACAGGGTGTCCCTCAGAACTAATCCATTGTTCATGCCCAAGGTGGTATCCAGTGTGGCTCTCAACCAATTCATCCATTTGCCCACCTTCTTTCCTAACCCTCAAAACAAGGGGGAAAGGATTCTGCACACTCTAGATTTGCACAGACAGCCCATTTACTAGCTGGACAGGACTAAACCCTTCAGAAAATTTCCAAATGGATAGCACACTGCATCCATTTCTGCTACAAACAGCATAGTAAGCCTCCTCCCAAGGGGATCAGGACACACCACCAGAGCAGCCCCACCTCTGCAACTTTCCTCAGAGTCCCCACCTGGACATCTGTTCACACCATTACCTAACATTACCACCTGCCTCTCTTCCAAATCCAGGGTAGGTTTTCCCTCTGCAGTCTTGCAAGGCATGCTATCCAGCCTAGTTTCCTTGACTGCCTCCACCCATTTCCTCAGCTTTGGGAATCTACCCAAATGTGATGACTGCAACAGTGAAACACGAAGAACATAGTACAGTTGTGTACACTTACCATAAATGTAGATGTTAGTGTCTTCACTGTTGCAGTCCAGGTTACCCTCCCTCCTTCCCCCTTTTTCTTCTTTCTTCATTGTTGTTCTTTCCTTGCAAGGGACATATTGCTGTTTATTTTCCACTGGTGGGGTTCTGTCACCAGACCCTGGCCTCCTATTTTGGGGGCTCCTGACCGGTTAGGGCAAGAAAAACTGATGTAATGGTGTCTGCTGCCTTCCTTTATACCACTGACGACCCGATATAAGAACTCGTGACCGCAACTGACAGAAATACTAAGTCTCTGGTATTCAGGGCGGCCGAGGGCTACCCTGGCAGGGATAACCTAGATGTGATGACTGCAACAGTGAAGACACTCTAACATCTACTTTTATGGTAAGTGTACACAACTGTACTTTCCCCTTCCTTTGGCGTCACCTTCTAGATCAACCATGGATCCTAGCGCCATCCCCGAATTAATCTCTCACCCACAAGGATTGATTCACTCAAGCATCTCCAATTTCAAACTGACAGCTTGGTTCCCCCACTTCCAAAGATTGTCAGGCAGAGTGACCTATCTTCCCCAGTACATAATATACTTATTGTGCCTCATAAGTCATCCACCAGAGGGACTTATCTCAGCAAGTAGAAGAGATTCTCGATATGGATACAGGAGAAAAACCTAGATCCTTTAACAGCACCTATTACCAGCATCCTTGAATACTTAGCAGACCTACTTGATTCAGGCGCAGCAACTTCAACTGTTCGAGTTCACTTGGCTGCCATTCCTAATTATCATAATGGTTTCAAACTCTTCCCTTATATCTCACAGACTTTGCAAAACATTGTTAAAGGGTGTCATCCATATTAAACCTCCTTTCAGAGAACCAATAGAACCCTGGGGTCTCATTAGTCTTACAAAATCTAACTGGACCTCCCTTTGAACCGGCATCTAATTGTGATCTAAAATTTCTTTCATGGAGGTCCCTTTTCTTGATAGCCATCACGTCAGCCAGATGTATATCTGAACTTCAATTCTTATGCATGAAGCGTCCCTGTCTTATTTTTCATAAGGACAGAGTATCACTCTGAACAAACCTATCTTTCTTACCAAAAGTTGTCTCAGATCTTTCCATCAACCAGACAATTGACTTTCCAGTATTTTTTCCTAACCACTCTTCTTCTTTCGACTTTTCCCGGTTAGGGGTCGCCACAGCGGAACTCCGGTCCGCTAATGATTGGCAGTAGATTTTTATGGTGCTGAAGTGCCAGTTCGATGCCCAACCTTCAAAGAAGGCATGCCCTTTCACTCATGTCTTTCAAACGCCACTCGAGGACATGCAGACTCCACACAGAAGGCACTCCAGCTGAGAATCGAACAGGAGAACCTCTTGCTGTGAGGCGACAACGCTACCGCTGCACCACCACGGTAATCTTTTCCTAACCACTCTAATAGAGGAGAATATTTTCTTCACTTGTTAGACGTGCATAGACAAATATGTTTCTATCTTGACAGAACAAAATCTGTCCAGAAATCATATCAATTGTTTGTGGCCTTTTCAGGATGCAGAATGGGTTGTCCTGTTTCCAAAGTAACATTTGCAGAATGGTTGAGGGATTGCATCATGCTCATTTATGACAAAAATAACCTTTCACTACCACATAGTCAGCGCCCACTCTACCAGGTCAGTAGCCACTTCTGCAGCTTTCCGTGCTAGAGCCTCTGTGAATGACATTTGTGCAGCCGCAACTTGGGCCAACCCTCATACTTTCATCACTCATTACAAATTGGAATTGTCCTCCAGAGGAAGAGCATCCTTCGATTTAGTGGTGCTTAAGAACATCCTTCCATAAGGGCCTCCCAGGATCAAAGGTAACTGGGGACTCTGTCCCATCGGTAAGGAATGAATGAAGATTAACAACATCAGATAAAGAAGTTATGTCTAACCATAACTGTTCCATCTGTGTTCATTCATTCATTACTTCCCACCCTCCTTCCCCCACCAAAGGCTCCTAGGGGATCACATTGGCTCCTGTGTCATCTGAATCTGTTCACTCTGACCAGAGAAGCCTCTGCTTTACTTTTATCTGGCAAACTCGATCTAAGGTTACAGGGAAGAGAGCATTGTGAGTAAAACCTTAGCTCGAGAGTTTAGGGCTGGCAGGAGCTTGGTAAAAGGCTGGCTGTGTTCCGAGGAAGGAATGGATTCCCATTGGTAATGAAAGAATGAAGGTCAACAACACAGATGGAACGTTATGGTTAAGACATAACTTCTTTTTATGGCAACTTTTTTTTTGGGGGGGGGGTTAGAGAAAGTCACTATTCCTAGATATAATTTATGCTTTCTTGCAACCAAACTCATGATATTTACTCCTTCAAAAACCACTAACATTGATCATAAATCATTCTCCATCTCCAGCCAAAATAACAGCCCCTTGAGCTTGTATCAGAAACCAAACTATTAGGAGTTCAAATTGATGAGCTTAAATTCAATTCCCATCTACTACAAAACATAAAGAAAACCCACCAAAAATTGGCATGCTCTACCGTCACAATCGATTCCTCAGCTCAGCTACTAAGATTACTCTCTCTACAACATTTCTCCTACCCTCCCTTCTCTATGGGGCACCTCTTCTTTCTAACCTACAATCCTCCCTCAAAACAAACTATCCTCTTGTTACAATAAAATTGCCAAATTCGCCACTTGCCACAAATCATCAACCCACCATTGTAAACCACTCCACAAACTGAACTGGTTAGAACTACCCAACTACCTCTCCTACACCCAACTCACATATGCTCATAAACTGATTTTCCAGCCATCCCTTTGCCCTGCACTCTCTTCTACCTTTAAAATGCACCACACTCAATGACATCTAAGATCAAACAATCAAAACCTCATAGAAATTCACAGACCCCTCCACCCTCCTGGACAAAACCTCCTGTCCTTCTCACTAGCACGCTTATGGAACTCCCT
The DNA here is from genome assembly GCF_019279795.1 of Protopterus annectens. Taxonomy (NCBI): domain Eukaryota; kingdom Metazoa; phylum Chordata; order Ceratodontiformes; family Protopteridae; genus Protopterus; species Protopterus annectens. The sequence goes on along the minus strand of NC_056751.1, from coordinate 106,932,933 downwards.
TCCTCCCTCCATTCGTACCATTACAAGCCTCCCATCCTTTAAAAAATCACTCTACTCCCATCTAACCTCCACATGGGCATGCTCCTGCTCTCACCCCTCATAACCTACTCTTTACACTACTACTTTTCTCTTCTGTCACCCAAAATCCCAGGTAGCATTACTCATTGGCTACCAGCATACGAACTGACTCCTCAAAAAAAAAAAAAAAAAAAAATATATATATATATATATATATATATATATATATATATATATATATATATATATATACATATATATATATACACATATATATATATATATATATATATATATACATATATATATATATATATACATATATATAATATATATATATATATAGCCCGTATAACCTGTGTTTTTTAGCTCTCTCTAAATGTTTAATCACATGCATTGTACAAAGTTTAACTCATATGTGATGTATATGTATATCCTCATCCTTGTGTAATCTGTATGTGGAGCTTTTCTCCCCAGGACCCCATTGAAAACGGGTTCTTCGGGCCCAATGGACTATCCTGGTTAAACAAATGCAAATAAATAAAATAAATAAATCTGTCTTCTGAGCTTATTGGGAATTACTTTTTAGTCAGCTGTGAACATTAAGCATTCAAAGCAGCTAAGCTAACTTCTTTATTGGAAGAAAGGCTGAATTTGTTTTCTATTTAGTTATGATTTTTTGTGCTGGAACAAAGCATTAGGAAAAAAGTGCTGAAGTGCACCTTCAACTTGATTAATTTGTTTCCTCCACAGTTATCACAGTAATCTTTGCCAGTTGGGTATACTGAAAGGGTTAAGGAAAAGCTGAAGAGTAAGACAAAGTGTAAAAAAAGAAAAGAAAAAAATATTTGTGGGGATATCAAGATTGGGGCACAGACTGCATTGGGGTGTTAAGGGCAGACTAGTGGTCACTGGGGGGGGGGCTGTTGTTTATCCCTTTGCCCAAGGCTGCATTTCATCTATGATCAGCCCTCCTTGTTCCTATTTGTTTTGCTTGGGGTTGAGTACAGTGAAACTCAAACTTTAATATGTGGCTCTGTTAATAGTGTAATATGTACAGAGTTTTAACATCTGAATCTGTAATGTTATGTAATACCAAAATATAAATGACAGCATATGTGCAGCACTGGAGTGGTTTATTGTCGCAAACATTAAAAAGTTTGATAATAGCATGTGCAGGTAAAGAAAGTATACAGTAAGTGTGATTTCTCAATTGCATGTGGCATGTTAGGACAGCACAGCAGAACTACAGTTCTGATGCTTGTGCAGCATTTTTACATCAATGCACAGATCTCTGTTTAATATTTTGTAAAGTTTGTCAAATCCGATTAGTGATGGCTTTCATTTTGTGGTTTGTAGCAGTGTCTCTCTATACTGTTAAAAGCTGAGTGTGATTCAGCTCTCCCTGTGCAAGACTGCATTTTTTATAGCAAGGTAACCTATCTATAAAAATCTGACTTAATTACCAAGTTGCAAGGTAGCTTTCCATATATAGTATTTTCTGTGGGTGTTGTGCACTTCCTAGAATATTCCTTTTTTGGGTTTCAGATCAGCATTATTTCCCTAGTGATAGGTGAGTCATAATACATTTGCAGCTGGTCTTTATGTAACAGATAACCTTATCACCCCATTAGGAAGTGGAGTGGTAAGGAATATTTTGCTAAAATGTGTGTACCCACTTTGTTGGGGGTTCATGCAGTGCATGGAGTACTTGTCTCTTTTATTGAACTTTACTCAGACTGCATAGTTTTCAGTAAAAATAGTTTGAAACACATCAGCTGATGGCACTGAGCAAGTCAGTACAGAAGTTTAGATGATGATTTTGCATCGAGAGAAATTTAACAGTATGCTCACTTCAACTTGTTACCAGGCCTTAGTACCATTTTATAAAAAGGCTTTCTTAAAGCTTCCAAGACCTAATATAGAAAGTGTCCTCACTCTAGTTTTTTAATCCACTGATTAAACTTATCAGCTTCAAATTTGTTTGTATTAAAATAAACCGATTTATAGGTTGCCAACTTGCAGTTAAGATCTGTTGTCTGAAATGTTTTCATAAAAATAATTTACATATATATTTTTTGGACTGTTATCTTTATATTTTGATAGCATTACATTGTAGTTCATCTATAGAGTAGCTCTTGTAGTTTGTTTCATTTTGTTTTGTCCGCACTGCCTTCACAGCTGGAGACAGTAAGCCTGCTTTTAACTGCCTTTAACATTCTACCTTCTCCCTTATTCTTTCTCCACCTGTTCCATGCCTTCTTGAATACTGTTATGAATTCCCTTTGCACCACCTATTGTAGTATATTCCATGGGTGCTCATCCCTTTCTGTGAAGAAGTACCTTTGAAGATCTAGTTAGTAGTTATTCCCTGCAGCCTGCTACCTTTGCTTCCCTCTCTCCCACTGTGTCCTTGCTCTTGATGAGCCTTTCACATTTCCCTGACATGTTTTATACCAGTGTTGCACTATCACTTCCTGTAGTGCGTAGAGCTCTAGCTCCCCTGTTCTTGGACCATATCCATTTCCCTTCACCCCACAAGTCTATCATGTGACTTTCCTCTGGACTCCCTTCATGGGCCCTTATCTTTCCTTGTACTGCCTCCAGAACTGCATTGAAGTGCCACCCCTTTTACCAATGCAGCCCCAGTATTCTGTTTGCTGCTATGGCTGATCTCTCACTATGCACCTGGTAGTCCTTTGCAGGTGTGATCAGCAGCACTCCCAGTTTATATTTCTACTTTGCCTTCAGTTTTACTCCCCTCAGATAGTGTTTCACACCAGGATTGTTCAAGCAGAAATACATTACATTGCATTTGTCTCTTAACTGCCATATTATTACTCAGCTTTTCCATAGTCTTCCTTAGAGCCTTACCCCCCACCTAAATTCCTCTATTGCTGTATCTGTCTTTGCATCATCAGCAAAGACATCGATCCTGTCGTGAATTCCTTCAGATATGATTGAGACACACCGTACAACTCTGGCCCTATGACTGACCACTTCCTAGTCCTCCATTACTCATTTTCCCGACTGTTCCCTTTATCAAATTCCTTTGTATCCTACTATCCTTTATGCCGGTTCCTTAGTCTTGGCTATATTAGTTTTTTTGGAGGACTACTTTACTGAGTTCAGCATGTCATATGCATGCGTTTAAACAGCCCCCCTTAAATGTGGAGTAGTGTGCGTGCACACACCAACCCACATATTGGCAAGTTTCAAATCGAAGAATTGTCAGCATTCACTCAGTCAACATCTTCAACTCAAAATTCACTCAGTCAAAAACATCAAAAAGCTGGAACTTCGATTGCAAAATGAAAAATTTTCTCTCTTTACAGTCTGTTGACTGAGAGAATAAAACCCAAACTCCTAACAACATCACCACACTAAATTTGTCTTCGTAGTGGTACTGTTGGAGGAAAGGGTAGTTTCATAAAGTAATGTGCAGGGTTAAGGTTAGGGAAAGGGACAGTGTTAGGATTAACACACAAGGTGTGGGGGGGGGGGTTCACCCCATTATTTCACATATTGTCATCCCCTGGAGAAGGCTTTTCCAGTATTAAAGCTTAGTGGTTTGAAATGACAGATAAATAGTAGTGTCAGCAGGATATACATGTAGTTTTGTCACCATTTCCGGGACGGTTTCTAGGTACTCCAGGAGGTTGATATATTCAGTGATCGCCTTCTTCTAATGTTGCAGAATTTGTTGGCAATGTGTATGTTCCTCAAGGGATCAGGTTGCATGTCCTCCTTTTGTGGCCCCAGTGAAAGCCACACATGAGAACTGTTCCCTTAGAAACTTCCAGATCAGATTTCACACTTTAGAAAGTACAACTGTGTACATTTACAGTAAATGTAGATTTTTGAGTGTATTCACTATTTCAATCATAACTGATTGGATTTCCTGCAGTGGTAGCCTTTGGCCAGCCCAACTACCAAAGAATTTTCTCCTCTTCCTGAAGCTGGTGGACACCTTGACTAAAGTCAAGATGTCTGAGTATAAAGGGAGTCTGCCAGCACCATAATCTTAGTACCCAACAGACAGGAGCCTTTTTGCAGGCCACTAAGATCAAGAGGCCTAAGATGAGAAACTTCAGACTATGGGTCATAGTATATTTTGAACAGAGGATGACAACTTGGAACTAGAGCGAAGAATGCCCGTCCCAATCTCATGGAGCGAGAGAGGATAGAGGGAGGGGGAAAATACCGAACTATGAAAATATATATATATATATATATATATATATATATATATATATATATCATGGCATACACAAAGATACTATGTTAGTTTCACTGTTGCAGTTATGACTGTTGAGCTGACTCCCAAAGCTGAAAGGAGGGTGGATGAAATGTTTTGGGAGAGGAAATGATGCCTTGCAAAAAGCAGTGACAAACCCCACTCTGTACTTGGAAAAGGTAGGAAGTTGATGTTTTGGTGAATGTATTCACAGAGGACCAAGTAGTGGCTTCTAAAATGTCCTTAGTGGCCACCCCATTAAAAAGGATGTAGCAGTAACCCTAGTGAAGTGAGACCTCAGAGTCTTATGATTCCTTTCTGTAATTGTTGTAGCAAAACAAGGTACAGTGGGTGATCCGTTTACAGATTGCTCTGATGGAGAGGCCAGTTTCTAAAACTAAGACCACACAAAGGTGGTCAGGCTTTCATTTTTTTTCTATACAAATAGTAATACAGTTGCGTATGCACATCTCCATTGTATGGGAGGATTCTTTTTCCCCTTGTTTTGAGCGTAAGGAAAGAAAGGTAGGCAAGTGGATGGTCTGGTTTAAAGACATATCTGTAACCACTTTGGGCGTAAAGGAAGGGTGGAATGTGATGAAAAGTTCCACACACTCAAAGGCCTGATGCTCTGAAATCCTTCTATCTGAAGTAATGGCTGACAGAAAGGCTGTCTACCAGGTCAGGAATTTGATGTCTTTGGAGGCATCTGGCTCAAAAGGTGGGTGGTTGAGCTTCTCTAGAATGAAATTGAGACCCCATGAGGCAACAGGCGATTTTCTCGGAGGTCTAATGTGAATAACCTCTCACAAAGTGTTTCATGAGATAATGGGAAAAGAGGGGGATGAGTAGGTAGATGAGCTGAAATTCTGAAGTGTGAATTTTAATAGGGGAATAAGAAAGTCCTTTGTCAAAAAAACTTGATAAGTAAGAGAAGGATCAGTGGTATCGGAGCAGGAAGAGGGTTCTGTCCTTTTTGTCTACACCATATAGTAAACCTTGGCTGAGTAAAAATTTCTTGTGCTACATCTGGTCTTGTGGGTCAACAGTTTGAATGCACTCAGGTTCGGCTATAGGGTGATCCATTTGTTGGGGTAGCAGCCATGGATCTGATATTATCCATATCGCTGTTCATCACTCCTGGCATCGCAGGATCTGACGTTGGATCTAAGCTGGCAACTTTACAGACGGCCTGTAGGCTCGAGCTCCTGCCACTCCCATGATCCCTTGCTGCACTCTAACCCCCTCAGATCTCATTTGTTGCGCTCAGCAACAGACATGATTCTTTGGCTTGCATTTCCATTGGAGATAAGTACCTTAAAATTCTCTTCCTTTTGACTCAACTCTCCCTTTTTGTTGTTAGTTTGATAGTTTGCTGTAGTCTGGTTCTTGTAGCTAGTTTATAGTCTCCCTCCATCCCGTTTATGTTTTACCGTTGTGGTTTTGGCACCTTTTTTAGTTTTTAACGTCTATACTTTTTAGTGTTGTAGTTCTTCTGTCAAGGTTTCTGCCTTTTCGGGTTTTTGACCGTAGCATTCTCCTGGTTAACTATTTCTGTGTGTCCCTTAGCTTTAGTAGTTGCTTGGTTGTTTCAACATGTCTGACAAACCAGTTGGGTTTAAAAGGTGCGCCTCATGTGGTCTGAAGATGCCTATGTCCGATTCACACGAGGAGTGCCTCTATTGTCTCGGTGCTGACCCCCTGGAGATTGAATGCAACATTTGTGCCACATTCAACCCCTAGAGCCTTGGTTGATTGCTGGAATAAACTAGTATTGAAGGGTATGTTCCAAGGGGGTTCATTGGCCCAGTCCTTGGCCAAGCTGGGACCCTTTGAACACAAGAGGAAGGCCACCTCTTTTTCCAGGTAGTCTTCCTCAGAAAAGGCTAAGCTGTCTGATCCCAGCTCCTCAGATCTGACTCCAGCCTCTGCTCCATCAGATCGGATTTCCTCAGATCCTAGGTCCCGCGTCGTCGTCCCCCCCCCCACATCCAAGGCTTTCCTCTCCGAGGCCTTCAGATCCAAGGTCGTAGGAACCTACTCCCAGATCCAAGGCCTCCTGATCAAGGCCTTCGGATCAGAGCAGATCTGGACCTTCCACAGATCCGACTTCCTTGGATCAGAGTCTTGTGGGACCCAAATGCTCGGATCCTCATTTTTCTTAGGATTCAAGGCAGACAGATCCAAGATCAGTGTTGGATCCCACAGTTATTATAGAGGACTTCCCTTCGGGTTCTGGCTTGGGGCAGTCCCCTTCTGCTTCCAGACACAGGAGCCAATCTCCAGATAAGCATGGGGAGGTACTTGGGGTCCAAACACCATCCCCAGCTAGGTCCTCCACCTCTTCTAGATCCTCCAGGAGCTTGCTCCCATCCAATGTGGACAGGATGATGAGTTCCTTTCTCAAGGCTCAGATTGAGTTGGAGCACCTTGTGTCACCTGCCCATCTGGCCAGTGGTTCTTCTCCTACCCCTTCGCTGTCTTCTCTTCATCCTATCCAGGTGGTTTAGGACTTCCATGCCCTGGGACACATCAAGAAGGAGATGGGGGTCCCTAGAAGCCACTCTGTCCACTACCCCATCTGAATCAGACTGCCTCTGCTCAGCCTCCCTCTGGGCAGTCAGAGTCCCTGGCCCAACCTGTCACCCTGGAGTCTTGGGGTGAGGGCTGTGGACCTGTTTTCGGACTGGTCCTTTCACCTTGGTGGTTCGGCCCTCAACAGCTCGGGACTGGTACTTGTCTAGAGGCCAGGAGGTGCTGGCATGCTCTGTTCCCTCATCTTAGGCAGGCCTGCCTGCCAGGTGTGCAGATGGGGAATTATCCAGCCCTTTGGCCTTCCGGGTAGTAGAGAGGACTTTTTCCTTCACTTGAGTTTCCTCCTCGGCTTTCCAGGCACCATCCCAGACTCTTCTCATCTTGTTCCCAGTCAACCCTCTTGGACTAGCCTTCAGGTGGGAGTCACCCCCTCCCCCGGAGGTGGTGTCTTGGAAGAGATCATGCAAGAGGAGGCACTTGGACTCCCCTACAGAGTCTCACTGAGGATACGGACCTCAGTGAAGGGGGCAGGTTCCCCAGATCTCCACCAGAGTATATTTCCTTTGGGGACATCTCAGAAATCCTCAAGCTTAAGGGCGGATGGTCCCCCCCCTCCTGTCCACTGAGGAGTCTATGCTCCTGAAGGCTTTCAGGATGAGACCATCTACTTCCTGGGTTCCCCTCTGCTGACAGACTAGCAGACCTTATCGTCAGCAGGGCATGGAAAGAGCCAGATACTGTGGAGCCGGTACCGAAACGTGCTGACAAGTTCCTGATCCCACCTCTGATGAGCAGTTTTGGTCTAATGGCATGCTAGGCGATGCTATTGTGGTAGCCGCTGCCGCTAAGAAGAAATTGGCGGAACAACGTATGTCTGTTCATCTCCCTAACCGAGAGGCTCTGGTGATTGACAGACATGGAAAGCGGGTCTTTGCCTCAGCTGCCTTCGGTCTGTGGGTGCTTAACCACTTTACAATTTTCACCCGACTCCAGAGGGACTTGATCAAGGAGCTTTAGTACTTCCCTTTCTCAGTTGTTGCTTTCCAGACAACTAAGTAAGTTCGCCCCCAAGCTGTCTACTCTAACTTCCCTGGCTAATTCCTCGATTAGGCTGATTTCCAGTGCTGTAGAAGGCACCTCTTGAGCGGCCAGTACAGGTATAGTTATTAGGCCCCACGCCTGGCTGCACCTTTGCAGATTTGCTGAGTCTTTTAAGGCATCTTTCAATGCCTTCTTTGGATCTACCCTCTTTGGTCCTTCTGTCCAAGAAACACTCACCTGTAGTGAGCAGGAAGGCAAGAATGTGTTAGCTGTGGGAATCCAGTTTTCTACCCCTCTGCACTCCTCCTCCAAGATGTGACAAGGGGCTATAAAAATGTGGTTTTGTAAGTCACAGTCTTCCTTTCAGGACTCAGCACGAGCCCTCTTCTAGAGGTCGGGGGAGAGGGTTCAATGGCAGACGCTGCCCTAGGGGCAGAGGGGGTCTGCAAAATCAGGGCTCCAGGGAACCCTTTTCTGAGAAGCCCCCCAAGTACTTCTGAGGTGCTGCCTGACTGTCCTGCCCTGGAAGGCAGTCTGAGGTAATTTATCACTATACCCTTTGGCCTGGGCAAATATAAGAGATCACTGGGTGCTAAACATTACTTCCAGGGACTATTTTATTCCCTTTTGTCAGTCACCCCCTCCAGTCAGGAAATACCTCCCCGATGCGCCACCCCATCAGAGGGAGTTAGCTCAGCAAGAAATACTCAGACTTCAGAAGAGTCATTAACGAGGTCCACACAAGACAATGAGAGTCTGGAACTCGCTTTTGCTTCTTTTTGGTGCTAAAGAAGATTAGGGACCTGTGTCCATTTCTGGACCTCAGCTTGTTGAATCTGTCAAGAGGTCCAAGTTCCAGATGGTCACTATCCAGTCCATCATGCCCTTTCTGCACGGGGACGATTGGATGTGCTCTGTGAATCTTCAGGATGCATGCTATCATATAAAAATAGGCATTCCAGGAGACATCTCTGCTTTCATGTAGGTACCAGTCATTATCAGTTCACGACCCTGCCCTTTGGTCTCACCACAGCTCCCTGGGTGTTCAAGTACATGGCAGTGGTCACAGCTCACCAGAGACTGCAGGGATTCCAGGCAATACCTCTCAACTGTACAGATTTTTGCAGAATGTCCAGATTCTTAACTCTAGTTTTTGGTCCATTTTTCATAAAACTGTGATTTTCTGGCAAATTAGTAGCAAATCATTAAAGACTTAAGTTAGAAAACAATGACTGGCAGGAATTTGACTTCCTACCCTTCATAAAATTCATGCTAATGCAAAACCTGTTATTCTATCAACTTTCTAAGTTTGTTAATGCAATATTTAAAAATTGTCCATATTTTTTGTCTTTGTCCCATTTTGTTAATGGCTTTGTCCAGATTGATTGCTCTAAGAGGTTGAGAGAGGTATGGTTCCAGGTGTTTCCTTACCTTGATTGGCTCCTCACAGCTCCCACCAAGCATTGACTGGCCACAGCCACTCAGTACGTGCTTCGCCTGTTTGATCAGTTAGGAATCACAGTGAATCTGCCCAGATTGAATCTTGATTCCATCCCAAAAGTTGGTTTATTGGAATTCAGTTGAACACTTTGTCAGAGATTGCAATTCTCCCTGCCCACTGTGTGCATCCAATCAGAGTTAGAGTTCAGTGCCTTCTAGATCTGACTCGTCCTTAGGTCTGCCTTATTCTCAGGTCCTTGGGGGTCCATCGTGGCAGCGGCAATCTATCTGGTGCTGTTAGCCAGATTCTATATGAGGGTTCCGCAGTGGACTCTAGCGGTCCAGTGGTTGTCTGTCTCATCTGATGATGACCTCAGTCCATCTAGTGTGTAGGCATCATTTTCTTTGGTGGATTCAGTCTCCTGACCTCCTAGCAGGCAGACCATTTTCTCTTCCTCCCTCCCAGTGCCACCATGACCTCTGATGCTTCCCTGGTGCGGGGGGGGGGGGGGGGGCATTACCAGGGAAAAATTGTCCAAGGTATGTGGTCCTCCGCAGAGACCAAACTGTACATAAATATACTGGAGATGAGAGCAGTCATTCTCATGCTGCAAGCCTTTCAGGACTGCCTCCCTTTGGGTCCCATTGCAGTTCACAAGGACAACATGGCAGTTGTGTAGTACATCAACAAACAAGGGGGGGGTCACACCCTCTTATCTGCTTTGTCACGAGGTCATGAGTGCGTGGGAATGGGCAATGTCCTCGTGGTGCTTGATCATTGCAATGCATATTCCCGGAGAGTCCAATTAGTTGGCAGATGGACTCCGCAAGGCCATCCTGAGTCGTCACAAGTGATCCCTGAATTCTTCAGTGGCGAGAGATTTTCCTTCGCTGGAGTCTGAGCTGCAGTCTGTTTGCCTCCCCTCTCAACTACAAATGCAGCTGGTATTTTGCCCTGATTCTCGCTGTCGGGGAGTCCCTCAGGGATGCTCTGGTTCACGATTGCCTCCGGGTCTCCTTTACGCCTCTCCATCTATACCTCTCATTCCCAGAGTGCTTTAGAAAGCTCAACATCTCAAGGCCACCTTGATGCTCATTGCCCCCTTTTGGCCTCTGCTGGTGTGGTTTCCCTCCTATGATCTCATCTGAAGTACTCCCTTAGGTACTAAATTCCCTTCCGGATATGATTTCCCACCCTTCCCGGCTTCTGACCCCAGCCTTCAGACTCTTCATTTAACTGTGCAGTTTGTCCACTTCCTGTAATCCTGCAAAAGTCCAGGCTTGCATCACCCTTCAGTAACATTATTCTGGCCTGTCAGAAGGTTCATAGGTTGGTACTAGGCTATCAGCCCTAGGGCCTATACAAGCCTAGCCATAACAATTCCCTGGCTATTTCTTCCCAAATTATTTACTTTCCTGGACCCCTGTCTAGCAGGGCGACTGACGTGATCACTGGGGTGAATTTCCTTTCTCCCATCCAATCGTCAAGGTTCCTCTTGAAGAGGTCCAAAGAGGCACTCTGCTTGACATGTATGGGCAATCTATTCCAGAGTCTGGGGAGTCTCTGGGTCAGGAACCTATCCCTCCAACATGTTTTGTTTATTGTGATGACAAGGTTTAGATCCCTGGAGTGTGTAGCTCTGAGGGATTGGGATTTCTTTAAGTGTAGCATGTCCAACAGCTCTGGGTTTGACATGGCCTTGTATGTTAAGCAGAGATCGCCTGAGTAGACGATATGCGACAGAGTATAGCTGGAGTTTTTAAGGCGGTCAGCGTAGGGCATCTGCTTTAGGCCTGTGATTCTTTTAGTGAGGTATTTCTGAGGCCTTTCCAGTTGTTGCAGATGTCTTGAGAGGTACATACCAAATGGGGCGTTGTATTCTATAATGGGTCTAATGAGGGATGAGTACAGTGGGACAATGACCTCCTTTTTTCTGGATGAAAAGCCCTTCGTGATGAGGTGTGCCACATAGAAGGATTTCCTGACTGTTGTGGCAATGTGGTTATCGAAGGTGAGACCACTGTCCACCTGTGTCCCTAAGTCCCTTATCACACTTTCTGTGTTTAGTGTACTGCCACCTATATGGTAATTCATGGACCATCCACCAGAAAGGTGTATGCGAGTAAGTGGAAAAGGTTTTCTGTTTGGGTCAAGCAGCGAAATCTGGATCCCTTCCCGGCTCCCATCCCGGATATCATCTTACTGTTATCTTCAGTTTTTCAAGATGGGGCTAGTTTCTCTACTATCAATGTGCAGTTGTCTGCTATTTCTAATTTCCATGTTTACGAGGAATCTGCTTTTTCCTCTCGTCTTTGCAAGGCACTTTGAAGGGGGCTCTGATCCAGACTCCTGTCAAAGATCCTTCTCCCCTGTAGGACCTTTCATTTTTGCTGCAATCTCTTAGAGTCCCTTTGAGCCTGCTGCTACATGTCATATGAAAGTTTTTTTTGTGGAAGACCACTTTTCTGGTAGCCATAACTTCGACACAAAAGTTGAGTTGCAGGCTCTTTCTATCAAACCACCTTACATGTTATTTCATAAAGATAGTTTGGGTCTCTGAACCAGTCCTTCCTTCATGCCTAAGATAGCTACAGAGGCGAATTTGAATCAGTCAGTTCAATTGCCAGTTTTCTTCCCTAACTTTTCCAGTAAAGGGGAATATCTGTTACATATTCTTGATCATAGACAGTTACAGTTCTACTTGGATAGAACCAAGAGTTTCCACAAATCTGACCAAATGTTTGTGGCATTTTCTCTTAACAGACTAGGACGGGTGGTTTCTAAGGTTACTATTTCTCACTGGATTTTGAGGTGTATTTCTTTGGTCTTTGTCTAAAGGTTTACCTTTACCAGGACCAGTCAGAGCGCATTCCACTAGATCTATGGCTACATCAGCTGCCTATCTGGGCTGTCATTTTTTTGAGATTTGTGCAGCAGCCTCCTGGTTTACTCCTCACACCTTTGTTACTCATAAGCTAGTCATTGTCTCCAGGAACAGGGCTTCCTTTGGCTCCACAGTTGATCAGCATGTGCTTCCATGAGGCCACCCAGGATTTAGGATAGCTGGGGACTCTGATCCTAGAGTGAGGAACAGCAACATGGATAACATCAGATAGTTATGCACTTACAATAACTTGGCATCTGTTTATCCTATGTCACTGATCATTGCTATCCCTCCCTCCTACTCCATCCTGTGGGATCTACAGGAAGTGGAGAAGTTCTTTCTGGTGGTTAAGGTCTTCCTTAGTGTTTTCTAGCTCTAGGGCAAACTTGATCTGAGGGGTTAGAGGGCGGGCAGCAAGGGATCATGGGAGTGGGTGGACCTCAAGCCTAGAAGCTGTCTGTAAAGTTGTCAACTCTGATCCGATGTTGGATCCTACAACCCCAGGAGTGCTAAATAGTGATATAGGGTAACACAGATGCCAAGTTATGGTAAGTACATAACTTTTTTTCCCTTCTTGCTTAGACTGAGCATTAGAGGATACCAGTGCTGCCTTGGCTAATCTGGAGCTACTAGAATGACCCTTGGCCTTTCTTCCCTATCTACAGTAGTACCAGGAGACGAAAGGGTATTTGAGGAAAGGATACAGCAATAGGCCTATCCAAGGGAAGGAGAAGGCATTTGTCTTCCAGACTGGCATTGTTTTGGTCCTTAAGCAAAGCTTTTTCAAGTGAGAGTTTTCTTTGATGGCAAAAAGATCTATCTGTGACACACTCCATTCTCTGGCTATGCTGATAAAAAAATTCCTGATACAGTTGCCACTCATGAAGGTCTGACAGACTCCTGCTTAGGTGATCCACTGGTTGATTTGATTCTCCTGGTAGAGGTACCAAGCCATGAGTTGCAAACCTAGGGAGATTTGCAGTTTCCTAAAGGTCCATGGCTAGGCTACAAAGAAGGTAATAGGGAATCCCTCCCTCCGTTATTTTTGTACCATATAACTGTGGTATTGTCTACCCCAGTGGTGGTGCTGCGGTAGCGTTGTCACCTCACAGTAAGACACTGTCCTTTTCGATTCTCTGCTAGAGCGTCTTCTGCGTGGAGATGTGTGTGAATGGGTGTACCTTCGTTGAAGGTTGTGTGTCAGAGCTGGTAACTTGGCACATAAAAATCAACTACCAATCATTAGCAGACCGTTGTTCCGCTGTGGCGACCCCTAACCGGGAAAAGCCGAAAGACAAAAACAAACATAACTGTGGTATTGTCTGTCTTTATTTGGTCTTTGAAGGCAATAGGATCTTTTTGGACTGCCATCTGTTCCTTTTGTTTTTGAACCTGGAGTCCCATTTGCCCAGAGTCTGTAAGTTGTTGTAGTGTGCCCCCAAGGCCATTTCCGAGGCATCTCTGGTCAAGAAATTGGTCCTGAGGAATGAACCTGAAGGGAAGGCCTGAGTTGGGGGAGCAGGCTCAGGCCCATCAGGCAAACTCTTTCCTGGGATTAGGAAGAAGCTTCACCATGATGTTGAGGATTTGAGAATGTTGGTACCACATATTTCTGAAGTGTCATTGTACCTAATGAGGTTGTTTTCTCATAGGGAGTCTGCCCAGGGGGATCATGAGGATACAAGAGGCCATGTATCCCAGAGCTGTGATGGAACACTCTGGCAGTGAGGTAGTTACTGAGAACTGGCTTTAAGGAAGTACAGTGTTAAAGGTAACCTTGTCTGGAGGAAGAAGGCATTCTGAAGAGGAGTCCAGCAAAGCCCCCAGAAGTACAATCCTGTTTGTAGGGATAGTCTGAGACTTTTGGGTATTGATGGTAAATGCCAGTGAAGCCAGATTTCTATGGTGTAATTTTCTGCTTTGTTTTTTCTAGATTGTTTCTTGAATGAGACAGTCGTCCAAGTAGGGTAGATCTGAATGTCCTTTGACCTGCAGAAGGCTATCAGTGGAGCTAAGCATTTTGTGAATACCCTGTGTACAGTATACAAGCCAAAGGGCAGAGCACAGAACAGGTAATGCCTCACACCTGCTCTGAAGTGTAAGAACCTCCTGGGAATGTGGATGCATGCGTTGTTTAGATCTAAAGTTACTATGTAAGCGTTAGGTGAAATCATGAGCAACAATTTTTGAAGGGTTAGCATTTTGAATTGTGGTACTTGTGAGAATCTTTTGAACCTTGACAGACCCAAAATAGCCGTCTGGGCACAGTCTTTCCTTGGGGCGAGGAAGAGTCAAATAAAATCCCTTTCCTTGTAATGCGTTGATACTGGTTCAACAGAACCTTAGGTGCACGAGAGCTATATTTGCTTTAACGCCTCCATCTGTTGATTTGTTGAAATCTCTAGGAAATCAGTTCAAACAGCCTCTAACTCGATTAGAAGTTTGTAACCTCCATTTATGATTTTTGTTACCCATTAGTCCCTGGTAATGAGAGTCCAATGTTTTAGGAAGGACAGCCATTCTCCTCATGGGAGGTGGGGGCTTGGAGGGAAAGGGAGTCTTATGGAAGCGTTGTGAGTTTAGATATTCCCTAACCCTCTTCTTGGATTTTGGGTAGTCTTGTACTTCCCATTTAAAGTGTTTACTTGGGGTATGCAGGGTCTACCCAAAGGAAATGTCCTTTGGGGGGGAGGGGGTTGCTGAGGCGAGGTTTTAATCAGATTCTGAATTCTCCTAGGAAGTATTGCACATACCTTCCTCAAAGCTGAATTCATCATTGTCCTCCTCAGAGTCAAAAGAATCAGAAGACTCCTGGGGGGGGGGGGGGTATCCCTTTTCCTTTTCCTTTTACCAGGATAAAATTCAGGCACTGAACCTGGGAGGGAAGGGCATCTAGAGCTGACTATGATGATCAAATCCTCAACCAACCTAATTGTGTCCGGTTGATAAGCCCAAGTTTGGAAGTGGTAGCCGGTAAGCCTTGGCTGGGGCAAGCTGGATGAATCTTTGAGAGACCTTAGGTTTGCCCATAAGGGTGACATTTGTGCTAGGGTGGGATGTGGGTGTACAGCCAAATCAAAGACAGTGAACAGAGGTGGTCAATGACAAGCCACTTGGAACACCCCTTTGAAAGCGGTTGTCAGAAGCCGGAACCTGTGAAATGGTTCTGGACACAACTGACAAGCCAAGCCCTTCACCTCGTGCAGAAGTAAAGGTACCAGTCTGCGTGTCAGACTCCGGGTCTCAAAAGAGGCCTGTACCACAGCATCTGTCAACAGAGTGGACTGTGAAAGCGTATCAGCCTTTAACGATAAACCTAGGTGGACTGTGAAAGGCATCAGCCAGTAACCTAAATTTTGGATACTTTTCTTACTTGCGCTTAGGAAGTTCACCCTCAGCCTGACTGACAGATGACATTGTATGCAATGGCCCCAGTGATTTGCTAAAGTGCTTAGCTAAAACCTCAGCCTTAACTTGGTCTTTCTACTCTTAAAGTGAGCACAGTTAAGTATGTGTTCTGTGCCTAAACAAGTTGCACAAAGAGTGAAAGTCCAGATGTGGTATCTGCTTGCCACAGCAGAGACTGTTAACTTTTTCTGACGTCAAGAAACATGTGAAAAGCTCCCCAATGAGGTACTTTGCTTTAGACGTCATCTTTCTGTGGTGCAGACCAACCAGTGCATTGACTAGCATTCTGCTTTGGGTTTTGATGGCAAGAAAGAACTGGGATTATGAGACCAGCTGACTCTCTCTATACCCAGATGTCAGTCATGGCATCTGCCAACCTCAGGAGGAGAAACTTCTGTGGCAGTCAGGCTGGCCAAGGGCTTTCAAGGCAGGAGGTCCCATCTGTTATGACTGCAACAGTGAAACACAAAGAACATAGGATCATAGGAAGTTACTAGGCTTTTGGCCGTGAGGCCCTTACAAGCCTAGTCAAGAATTCAGCCCATGTTCCAATAAGTCAGCACTCTATGCCACTGTCCAGCAGGGACATAGTTGGAATCCCAAGGGTCTGTTTTCTTTTCCGCATCCAGTTGTCCAGGTTGCGCTTAAAAAGGGTTGATGAGGTATTCTGTTCTATGTGGGGAGGGAGTCTATTCCACAAAAGGGGGAGTCTCTGGGACACCAGTCTGTCTCACCAACAAGTTCAGTTGATGGCACAGACCAGGTTGAAGTCGCGTATGTGGGTTACTCAAGTGGAGCCTGACTTTTAGATATGCAGCAGTCCCATCAGGGTGGGGTCTGAGATTGTTTTGTATGCCAGACAGAGGTCACCTCTGAGGAGTCTGTAGGAGAATGAGTAGAGGGGGCAGGGCGTTTAGCCTATCTGTGTAGGGTAGATGTTTGAGGCCCTGGATTCTCCAGGTGAGGAATCTCTGTGGTCTCTCCAGCTGCTGCATGTGCTTTGTGAGGTACATGCCGAAAAGAGCATTTTATTCAATAGTCAGTCTTGTAAGGGAAGAATACAGGGATGTTATGGCCACCTTGTCCCTTACTAATAAGATGGGTCATGTTGAAAGCTTTCCATACAACGGAGGCAAAATGGTGGTCAAAAGTCAGTTTGCTGTCAACATGGGTTCACAAGTCCCTCACGACTGATGGCGTGCTTAGTGCCTTATCAATGTGATAATTTGTGGGGACGTCATTCTCCCCAAGAGGGATGATGATGCATTTTTTGGCATTCAGTTTAAGGCCGTGTTTCTGGCATCAGTCATTTGTTTGGGTGAAACCCTCTTGGAGGATGTCCACATTACCAGGGGAATTGATGACCGCACCCAACTTGCAGTCATCTGCAAACTTGGTCAGCCATAGGTTCATAGGTGTGTACTAGGCTAATGGCCCTGGAGCCTTTACAAGCCTAGCCCATATGATTACCTTGCATTGTGCCACCTGACATAAGTTCCCAGTGCCTCTGAGTAGAACCACTGGAGTGATCCCGGGGTGAATTTTCTATTTCCCATCCACTCAAGATTTCTCTTGAGGGCCAATGAGGCGCTCCACTTGACATGTATGGGAAGTCTATTCCATAGCATGGGCAGTCTCTTGGTTATGAACCTGTCCCTCCAACTTGTTCTGTTGATTGTGGTAATGAGTTTGAGGTCTCTGGAGCATGTATTGCGGTGGGATTGGGATTTCTTTAGATGCAGCATTTCTAACGCAGCTGGGTCAGACATGGCTTTGTAAGTCAAACTGAGATCACCTCTAAGTAGGCAACATGAGACAGAGAATAGTTGGAGTTTTTTTTGTCTGTCCATATAGGACAAGTGTTTAAGGCCTAGGATCCTCTTTGTGAGGTACTTTGCGGCCTCTCCAGTTGCAGGTGTCTAGTGAGGTACATGCCAAATGGGGCATTGTACCCTATGATTGGCCTAATGAGGAAAGAGTAGAGGGAGACAATGACCTCTTTCTTTCTTGGATGCAAAACCCTTACTAATAAGATGTGCCACACAGGACTTTCTGACCACAGTGGCAATGTGGTGGTCAAAAGAGAGGTTGCTGTCAACCTGTGTTCCCAGATGTCTTATGACGCCTTCTGTGTTCAGTGAACTACCATCGATGTGGTAATTCATGGGATCCTGGTTTTTCCCAAAGGGGATGATGGCATTTTTTTTGGCAGTGAGCTTAAGGCCATTGTTCTGACACCAGTCGTTGGTCTCCCTGAGGCCTTTCTGTAAGATGTAATCCTCACATGGGGAGTTAATTATGGCTCCCAACTTGCAATTGTTTGCGAACTTGGTCAGCCAGAGTCCCTTCATGTTGGCCTGGACTTGAGAAGTGTATACCAAACAGGCGAGGACCCAGGACCGAACCCTGTGGGACTCAACTCGTGACTGGTCTGATGTCTGACTTGGAGTCAGCTACTTTCACACTGTGGGTTATATCTGTGAGCCAGTTTGCAACCTCCCTACTGATTTGGGGGTTGATGCCTAGCTTAAGTTTTTCTATGTTTCCTGAGTGGGGAATGTTATCAAAGGCCTTGGCCAGCTCAAGGTAGGCTGTATGAACCACCTTGCCTTCATCAACAGCTCTGGTGACTGACTCAAAGAAGTCGACCAAGTTGAGCAGGTATGATCTACCCTTCACAAAACCAAACAGTGTGGATCCAGAGTTTGGAGATTCCCTATATCCTTGTTTATTAGGTCCATGATGATGCATTCCGTAGCTGTGCATATTAGACTCGTCAGGCTAATGGGGCGATAGTTCCCAGGGTTTGTAGTCGCTCCTCCTTTGTGGAGAGGGATGTCTGTAGCAGTGAGCCATTCGTTAGGGACAAAGCCCGAGGTGGGGCTGTGATTGAACAGGGCACACAGGTGAGGTGTCAGTTCACTCTCTAGTTCATGTAGAACACAGCCAGGGATATTGTCAGGTCCCATAGAAACTGTATTCTTGGCCTTGGACAGTGCTGTTGTAACCTGTGCAGCAGTAATACTGGGTGTCTGGCAGTCTACTGGTATTGTGATTGGTCCTTTGGTGGGGGAGAGAGGAGTAAAGTTGGCACTGAATCTGTCTGCCAGTATATTGGCAATGTCTGGCTCAGTATAGGAGGTGCCATTGTGCAATAGCTCCGAGCAAATCTGGGTATTGCCATGGAGATTCTTTACCTAACTATAGAAAGCCTTGTGACTGTCTTTACTATCTGCTGTAATTCTGTTTTCATAGCTAGATTGAGGATTTGATGAGGGATCTCAACTTTTTGTTGAGGCTGATAAGGGAGTTTTTCCAGTCTTGGGACTTCACCTTATTTTGCATCAGTTTCCTCCTCCTGTTGTAGAGCTTGCTTATGGCAGGGGACCACCAGATTGGCTTTCTTTTTTTGGAGGAGAGTGTCTTGGTTCTATTGGGTATGGCGAGATCCATGCATTTGTGTATGTGTTCATACAGGGCATTAGTGTATGATTCGGTGGTCATGCAGCTGTTCTCCAATTGCATGGGTGCTGTGAAGTTAGCCACCTCTGTTTTTAGGAGCCCAAAGTTAGCTTTGGAGAAGTTTTTCATGGTGGTTACCTTTGCGGGGGGTGGCAGAGATATGGATTTCCAAAATGATTAATTTGTGGTCAGATCTAACCAGGAAGGCGTTGACTATTGGTATAGAGCAACGGTTGCCCATGTTAGTAATTACCAGGTCAAGGCTATTGCTACCACTAGTGGGGGTAAGAACGAGCACGAGCTGGTCAAGGGCATTGGACTTAATGAATTCCAGGAAATGTTGGGCAAGTGTGTTGGTACATCAGTAGATGTTCTTCGTGTTTCACTGTTGCAGTTATCATACTTGGGTTATCTTGCCAGGGGTAGTCCTTAGTTGGCCCGAATGCCAGAGACTTAGTATTTCTGCGTCGGTTGCTGTCGCTCTAGGACTGACAGGTAGTCAGTGGTATAAAAACAGACACCTGACGCCATTACATCAGTCTTTCTGGCCGAGGACCCCGAAGCAGAAGCAGTTCGCACAAGTGCCGGTCGGCCGCTACCTGAGTTTTCGTTTATGAAACTGAAGTTGAAGTCTTCTAAAGCTAAGTACCCCGTTGGGAATCCTTTTTTCTTGCTCTAACCGATGTCAGAAAAATGTTAGCAATTGTCTCGCCTGTGGAAAGCAAATACCACACCGTGATTTCCATTTCTTACTGCATCACCTGTTTAGGCCTAGACCACGACGTCCCTCGCTGCCATTTTTGTGCTTTGTTCAACACCCGAACTATGTCATTGCGCCCTTATCATAGCTAAATACTTTAATTCTCGATCTCCGTATTCCGAAATGGCTTCAGTAAGCCATCCAACTACAGATCTTTAAGGATAAAGACAGAGACAGACCGCACAGGTTCAAAACTGCTGACGACCCTTCCTTTAAGCTAGTCGCCAGTTTGCTGGTACTCAGTGAGGAGCTTTCGCAGCCCCTGATGCCCACTTCGATGGATTCGCAGGCCGCTACTGAGACCCGTTCGGAGTTCGGAATGCCGCAAGACTCTTCTTTGACTACGGTACCTGCGGATGTCTACCTTGGATGGGTCCTGAGATGCTGTGCAGGCGCCCGGCTTCTGAGGAAGCTCTTCACACTTCCGATATTTGACACAAACCAATAGCTTCTTTCGCTTCCTCAGTTCTTTCTAAAACGACCAAGTTTCTAAGGCCCAGAGTACAAACTACGCCTAAAAAAACAACCCAACCTCAAGCTCTTGCTTCCATGCCTCAATCTCAGATGCTTAAGCAGAAGACCTTATCATGCTGATTAGGGGAAGCCAGCCTACTCCTGCTAAAAGGAAGAGACTTGTCCCCAACTGCTTTATCTGGCCAAGAGTCCGACAACTCTGAGGTTTCTGATTATGAAGACATGCCCTTATCTGTTTGAGGATTCAGAAGCAGAGGAATCCATTCCTTCTGCCTCTCCTCCAGAGGATTTTTCTTTTGGTGAAACCCTACATACCTTGAGAGCATTTCCATTGGGAATGCCAGGATTATCCTCAGTCCAAAAAGAGACTCCGAATTTTTAGATCAACCACAGCAGAGACCCTTAGCTATTCCTCCGTTTGTGAATGTTGTGGTTGTTTTTATGGAATCCAGTCTAACTCCTGATACTCTACCTCCTGCTCCCAGGAAACCTGACCGGTACTGAGTCCCTGACCCGCACATTTATTTTCAAAAATCCTACTGCTGACCCAGAGGTTATCTTCCAAGGACCTAAAGGAATAAAATCAACCACACATAAGAATCCCACCCCTTCAGACAGGGATTCCTGAGCTTTAGACAGATGGGGTAAAAAGTATACACCTCTGCAACTCTTGCCATTAAAGCATTAAATTGTCATTTCCACATGCTGAAATACCAGCAACATACCATGGAACTTACTGAACAAAAACTATCTGCCTTCACTGACTGTACAGAAAATAAAGAATTACAGGAGCTTATGCATTCTGCAAGCCATGTTAGTAAGCATAACCTGTAATGTGGGTTTGATGCCCTAGAAGCATCCTGCAGGGCAGCAGTCACAGGTTTTGTACTTTGAAGGCATGCTTGGCTTAAGGAACAGACCTTGCCAGACCATGTCAAATCTAAATTATTGGACTCACCACTGAACAAAAACAATCTGTTTGGCACCAAAGCAGAAGTGGTTCTAAAAGAGATGGAAGAAAAAGCTAATTCTATGCAGACAGTTAGTTTTTTGCAAGTCCAGCCTCCAAGTTTCATTAGGCAATGCCCTTCAAAATATTGGTCCTTTCCAGCCCCCTCAACGTCACCTCAGACTAGACCTAGGGGAAACAGACCCCCCCCCCCCAGACAACAGTCTCAGGGTTTGCAAAGATCTAAGCAATGGAGTACATCCACTTCTAAAACAGGGAGTGCTATGCCACCCCCTTATGGAAAGAATTCACAATGACTTTTTCAACTCTACTTACATGTACCCACCTGCTTGTGCCTCTAGGAGGAAAACTTGCCTCCCATGCAAAAAACTGGGCCTCCATCACAAACGATCAACGGGTCCTCAACATAGTGTCCCGGGGTGCAAATTTCATTTCCGCACACTGCCTACCCCAAAAGGGTTCCCAGGTCTTCCTCCAAACCAGTGGGCAGAGGCATAAAACCAAGTTCATTCCCTGCTCTCCATGAGAGCAATTCAGCCTGTCCCTGCAAACCAGATAGGCCAAGGTTTCTATTCCAGACTTTTCCTGGTACCCAGAAGAGGGCACCTGGCGCCCAATCCTAGATCTATTCATTCTAAACACCTTCCTGTGGTACCAAAATTCAAAATGCTCACCCTCCAGCAGCTTCTTCCTATGCTATCCAAAGATGCTTGGTTAGTCACTCTAGACCTAAAAGAGGCTTATCTGCACATCCCAGTCAGAGACTCTTGCAGGAAATATCTATGTTTCAGGGCAGGATCCATGCATTGTCAGTTCTCTGCACTTCCCTTTGGCTTTTCCACTGCTCCCAGAGTTTTCACCAAATGTCTGGCTCCAGCCATTGCTTTTTGCAGACAAAGAAATATTCAAATTTACCCCTACTTGGACGACTGTCTGATTCAGGCAGATAGTCAGGAAAAACTGTTAAGCACCTGACATTTGTAAAAGATCTACTGACCTCACTGGGGTACACTTAAACGAAAGAAGTCCAAACTAGTCCCCAGTCAGAAAGTTGTATTTCTGGGAGCAAGCCTGGACACTGCATCCCAGATGGCATTCCTTACTCCAATAAAACCAGCCTGACAGGCTACTTCTCTCAGCTGGCCACCAGAACCCAGTTATCCGCAGGGAAAATCCTGCAAGTTCTAGGGTTCCATGGCCTCCTGCATTGTACTAGTTCCATATGCCAGACTGCTTATGAGGAAACTTCAGTGGTACTTGAGGGAAAAAAAAAAACTTGGTGTCAATATTCTCAGGACGTGGAAGCTATTATACCTATGATACTTGTCTAAGGAAAGATTTTCTTTGGGGGCAACAGCATGCAACCACAGCAATGGACTTCCATTTTCACAACCACAAGCTGCCCAGATCCTGACCACAGACTCATTAGACTATGCCTGTGGTGCACTCCTGGATGGCAGGTGCATTCAGGGCCACTGGAGCCCAAATCAAATTCATCTGCACATCAACCAAAAAGAGATGCAAGCTGTTCAGCACGCTCTGACAGCTTTCAGACCCTTACTCTCTCCGGGGCCTCTACTAATCAAAAAAAACACCACAGTGATGTGGTATATCAAAAAACGGGGAAGAACCCACTCTTACCCACTATGCATGCAGGCTAGCCATAACCCTTTGGCACACGGCTTCACCCATGCAGATTAACCTGCTAGCACAATTCCAGCCAGGCAACCAAAACTTTCTGGCAGACAACTTGAGCAGAAATCTCCTAGACCCACATGAGTGGCAATTAAACCACAGTACCTTTAGCCTCGTAACCCAGAAATGGGGTACCCCGAAGGTGGACCTATTTGCTTCCCACAACCACCACCAGCTCAGCAAATTCTGCACCAGGGCACCTCACAGCAAGGCCTGGAAAGTGGATGCCCTATCCTTCCAATGGGTAAACCTCTCGATCTGTGCATTTCCCCCTCTACCTCTTCTTTCAAGGGTGTTATTCAAAATAAGGGAGGAAAGATCAAGGGCAGTCCTGATTTCCCCAGACTAGGCATGCCAACACTGGTACCCACTATTGTGCAGCCTGTCACCATTGCCTCCATGGTACCTCCCTCAGATTCCAACTCTCCTGACGCAGCATAAGGGAGAGTTCTTGCATCCACCATTGCAGATCCTGAACCTGGCAGCCTGGCTTATTCCTTGACCTCTCCTCCAGTGGCCAGCCTACGTAAGCAAGTCCTGACGTTATACTTGAAGCCAGATGACCCAGCACTAGAAAATCCTATGCTGACAAGTGGAAAAGGTATTGCACCTGGATCCAGGATAAAGGAGCTGATCCAGCACAGCCCTCCTTACCTATCATCCTGGATTACTTAGCAGACCTGCTTCACAGGGGCCTATCCTTCTCTTCTATTAAAATCCATGCCTCTGCCATCTCTGCTCATTACAGCACAGAGCCATCTCTATTTTCACACCCCCTCATCAAGCAGTTCCTGAGTGGGGCTTACAACTTAAGGCCACCCAAAAGAGCCCCTACCCCTGCTTTGAACCTTAACTTTGTTGGAAAAGCTCACCCCCCCCCCCCACATGAGCATGCAGCTTCAGCAGAGTTAAAATTCCTCTCTTGGAAAACAGCTTTGCTTCTGGCCATCGCTTCAGCTAGAAGATTGTCTGAGCTACAAGCGCTCATGGCTGTGGAACCCTTCATCATTTTCCATGCTGACAGAGTTTCCCTCAGGACTAACCCGACATTCATGCCTAAAGTAATCTCCAGTGTGGCTCTCAACCAATCTATTAATTTGCCCACCTTTTTCCATAGACCCTGTACTCTTAGATGTGCACAGACTGATCAGATTCTACCTGGATAGGCCTAAGTCCTTCAGGAAATCTGACTAGTTACTGGTCAGCTTTGCAACCGGGGAAGAGGGCAAGGCCATATCAAAACAAACCATTTCCAATTAGATAGCACACTGTATTCATTTCTGTTACAATCACCAATGGAAACCACCCCCACGGGGTCAGAACACATTCCACTAGGGCAACTGCCACCTCTGCATGTTTTGTCAGAGGGTCCCTACAGGGACATCCTGGAGGCTGCAACATGGAGTTCTGTTCACACCTTCACCAAGCATTACCACCTGCCTATCTTTTCCAAATCCAGGGCAGGCTTTGCAACCTCAGTCCTGCAGGGCATTCTAGCCAGGCCCAACTCTTCTTGACTGCCGCCACCTATTTCTTCAGCTTTGGGAATCAACCCAAGTGTGATGACTGCAACAGTGAAATACGAAGAACATAGTACAGTTGTGTACACTTACCATAAATGTAGATGTTCGAGTGTATTCACTGTTGCAGTCCTGGTTTCGCACCATCCATCCCCCTTGTCTCTCTCTTCCTCACTCCTTACAGTGATATTTGTTATTTACTTTCTACTGTTGGTGTTTCACCAGAACCTAGTTCCCCTACTTGGGGGCTGCTGACATTTGGGGCAAGAAAAACTGAAGTAATGGCATAGGCTGCCTGTTTTTATACCACTGATGACCTGCCATTGGTCCTGGAGCGACAGCTGATGAGAAATACTAAGCCTCTGGTATTCGGGCCGACTTGAGGGCTACCCATAGCAGGATAACCCAAGTGTGATGACTGCAACTGTGAATACACCAGCATCTACATTTATGGTAAGGGTACACAACTGTACATTTTTCCAGTTAATGGAGGGGGTAGTTGAAATCGTCCAGTATGAGTGTTAGGTTGCCCACTAGATTTGGCCTGCACCTCTGAGAAGTATATCCCAAACAGCAGAGGCCCCAAGACCAGTCCCTGAAGTACACCGCTTGTTACAGGTCAAGTACTTGAGGTGGCTTCCCCTATTTTGACTAGGTGGGTTCTATCAGTAAACCCAGTTTGCTACCCATCTGGTAACATATGGATTGATGCCTAGTTGAGAGAGTTTATTTATTGTACCTGAGTGGAGAATAGTATCAAAGGCCTTGACCAGGTCGAGGTAGGCTGTGTGCGCAGTCTTCCCCTCGTTTATGGCCTTGGTGACTGTTTCAAAGAAGTTGACCAAATTTAACAGGAATGCCCTCCCCTTGACAAAATCAAACTCTGTGGGATCAAGTGTCTGGAGGTTGCCAGTGTCCTTGTTTGAGGTCCATGATCTGCTCCATGGCCTTGCTGATCAGGCTAGTTCTGCTGATGGGTCTGTAATTTCCTGGATCGGTGGATGCTCCACCTTTGTGCAAAGGGATAACAGTAGCTGCTCTCCACTTGGCTGGGACGAAGCCAGTACTTGGGCTTTGATTGAATAGGGTGTTTAATGGTGCTGCAAGTTCCTGCCTGAATTCATGTGGGGATGCAGCCTGGGATATTGCTGGGACCCATGGAGGCTGTATTTTTGCCTTTGTGAGGGCAGTGATGACTTGCTCCTTAGAGATAAGGTGAGGAGCCAGATACTGGGGATGTCCTGTTTTACTGATTGGGGGGGGGGGGGGGGGGGGCAGGGCAGAGGAGTGAAGTTTTCACTGAACCTGTCTGCCAGCAGGTTAGCTGTATCTACAGGGTTTGTGTATGTGGTGGTCTTGACCAACAGTTCTGAGCAAATCTGAGTGCTTCTCTTGAGATTGTGGACATGTGAAGAAAGCCTTATGATTGACTTTAGTAGATGTGGCTAGTTTAGACTCTGCTTTGGAGGATTTCACTAGTGCTCTTATTTGCTTGCTCAGGCTAAGGAGAGATTGATTCCAATTAGACACCTGCTCCTCTTTGTCCTGGATAGCAATTTTTTCCTTTTATTATAGAGTTTATTTATTGTAGATGTCCACCAGATAGGTTTACTCTTCCTTGAGGAGGAGGATTTCATCCAGTCTGGTATTCCTGATTCCATGCAGCTATATAAATGCTCATATAGTACTTTGGTGTAAGTTTTGGACATGTGCCAATTTCTGTGGAGGGTGTGTGGGCTACGAAGCTGTTCATACCTTCCCTCAGGAGGTTGTAATCAGCTTTGGAGAAGATTTTTTTGTTTGACCCTAGCTGGGGGTTGGGGGTCGGGGGAGATTGTGATTTTGAAAGTGGCTGCTTTGCAGTGTGATCTTACTAGGGATGATGACTGTAGGGTTGTTGCAGTGGTAACTCATGTTGGTTAATACCAAGTCCAAGATATTTTCACTTCTTGTGTGGGTATCAACCAACTGGTCCAAAGCATTTGCATTGACAAAATGAAGGAATCTGGGCATTTGTATTTTGGCATGAGTATTTCTTCCAGTCTATGGTTGGATAGTTAAGTCGCCCAGGATCAGGGTAAAGGGCTAAATTTTGATAGATTCGAAGAGGTCCAGATAGGTGGACTGGACTTCCCGAGTCAGAGTTGGAGGTCTGTGGCTAGCTATGATTCGAGTTTCAGTTAACTGCACCTGGAGTATTTCCAGTCCATCATACTGTTTAACCAGCATAGAGGTGTGTATGTCTTATATATATTTTAACTCCACCTCCTTTTGTTTTGCTGCCCACAGCTTGGGGTCTGAATGAATTATAGGATGAATAACCTAGAATGGCTGGGATGCTCTCCGCAGCTTTGAACCAGGTTTCTGTGACTGCATGAATGCAACTTCTTCCAGTCTTAAGAATGCTTGCAGTGAGTGCCGTTTCCTGTTTAGACTCCTAGCATTTAGCAGCATGACTTTTAATTTACTTTTTGATAAATTTTCATGTTGGTACTTCTGACCTCATGACATTGCCTAAAAAAGGCACTAGAGGGGAGGCAAGAGCCTTTGCCTGGAGCCTGAAGCCCAAGGGAGACAGATGCAGGCCATCTCTGGCAAGGAATCGGGACTTGTCAGTCATGGCATCCCAGGCGGTCAGGTACTGGATCGCCGTTGAATGACACCAGAAATTAAGCCAGTTGTTAGTCAATCATTTTCTGTTTGTAATGAGTCATCATTCTGGATGACTGTAGAATGGTGCTTAAGGCTAGGGACATACCTGCCTGGGACACATACTCGGCGAGCTTGATCATGTCTCTCTTCATATAGTCCAGGGAGGTATGTCTCAAGTCATTCACTCAGATATGGACTATGACAGAGTCATAACAGTACCTGTTGAGAGACTTGAGTGCATTGGTGATATGGCGGATTCTGGCACCCAACAGACAACTGTAACTTTCTCCTTATCCAGCCTGGTGAGGGGCACATCTGTATGTCTCACAATGGAGTCTGCTATAACTAATATGTTGGTTTTATGTTTAGGCCTTAATGGCTGTGAGACCATGTTCTTCCTCTGATTCCGACCTTGTCAAAAGAGTTACTGGTGTAATGCAGATGTTCATCGTGCATACAGCTGCAGTCATAACAGATGGGTTCTCCTGCCGTCAGGCGGGTCCTCAGTCGGCCGAATTCCAAAGTCTAGGTCCGGCGTCGGTTGTCGTCGCTTCTTCCCTGACGTCAGTGCGACAGGGGTATAAAAGAACCAGCCGACGCCATTTTATTCAGTCTTTTTTTGCCGCGCGGTGCCCGAAGCAGAAGCAGTTCGCAAGTGCCGGTCGGCCAGCTCCTGAGATTACAAAAAAAATTGGAACAGATGTCTTCTTAAAAGCTAAGTACCCCGTTGGGGAAACTTTTTCTTGCCTCAGACCGATGTCAGACAAAGTTAATAATTGTATTTCTTGTGGGAAGCAAATACCGCGTAAGGATTTCCATTCCCTCTGTATACCTTGTTTAGGCCCAGACCGCGACGTCTCGGTCTGTCGTTTTTGTGCTACTTTCAACAAACGCACTATTAAGCGTCGGGCGGAGTTCGCCCAGCATTATTTTGGGAAAGCATTTAACTATACTATGTCGTCGGATACTCCGACTCCGGTTTTGTCTAAAAAATGCAAAGACAAGGACCGACACTCGAGGTCCGCGGCCTCTACCGACACCACGCCAAAGCCGACTACACGTGGTCCGGTTCTCGGCGAGGCACCTACGCAGCCCCTGATTACCGACAACACATCTTTGGTGGTGTCTCCTGTACCCGAGGTCGCAGGCTCCTCGGCCCACACCCTGACTACAGATACCAAAGCTACGCTTGGCATTGAAACACAGAATGTGGACAGGTCCACCTCCACTCAAGGTGTCTTCAGACCTTCTTCTTTCTCCATCAAGGCTTTCACCAAGTCTAAAGGTACCATGCACCCTAAGAGACCAGCTACACAGGGCCCATCTCCAGGCCCCATGCCTAAGAAACAGATGCTTAAAATGGCTGAGGATTTAATTACTCTAATCAGAGGTTCTCAGCCACCTCCGGACAAAAGACCCAGAGTGGAGGAAGACTCCCCCTCCTCTGATCAGGGCTCCATTATTTCAGAGCACTCTGATTATCAGGAACAGTCTTACTCTCCTTTTGAAGACTCTGATGCAGAGGAATCTATTCCTTCTGTATCCCCCCCTGAGGATTACTCATTTGGTGAAACTCTGCATACCTTAAGGGAACACTTCCACTGGGAAGACCAGGATTATTCAGATTCCAAGAAAAGGCTCAGGGAATTTCTTTTGTTACCCCAGCACAGGCCTCTGGCTATACCTCCTGTCCTGGACATCCTAGATGATGTTTACTCGGAGGCCTGCCTTAACCCGGACTCTCTCCCTCCAGCTCCAGTTAAGCCTGACAGGTACTACAGGGTTCCTGACTCGCACCAATTTCTATACAAAAGCCATGCTGCTGACCTAGAAACCATCTCACAGGGGCCCAAGGGGAGTTAAGGCCTCCATTTTCAAAAACCCATTGCCTTCCGAGAGAGATTCCAGATCCTTAGAAAGGTGGGGAAAAAAGGTATATACCTCTGCTACCTTATCCATGAGGGCCTTAAACTGTCAGTTTCATATGCTAAAATACCAACAGTTTCTGTTATCTCAATTGAAAAGTAAAATGTCACAACCTGAACAACCAGACATGGAGTTGCAGGATTTGATGCATAGTGCAGAACAAGTGGGTAAACATACCTTACAATGTGGTTTTGATGCTCTAGAGGCCTCATGTAGAGCTGCTGTTACAGGCTCAGTCATACGTAGGCATGCCTGGCTCAAGGAACAAGCCTTGCCTGATCATGTCAAAGCTAAATTACTAGACGCCTCTTCAAAAGGATGTACTATTTGGGGCAAATGCTGAGGAAGTATTACAGAAAATGGAGGAAAAGGCTAAATCAATGCAAACTGTGAAAGAATTTCTGCAAGTTCAACCCCCACGTTTTAGTAGAAATTGGCCTTCCAAAAACTGGTCCTTTCCTGCCACAGACAGACCCCAAAGAGGCAGATACAGGCGCCCGAGGGGCAGAGGACAAACACAAGGCTCGTACAGAGGCAGACAATGGCAAGCTCCTACACAGAGGTGGTGAGGACAACTCGCAATCTTTCAGAAAGCAAAACCTATGACTTTCCCCTTTGCATGCCAACCAGGTCTCAAATGGCAGCCCCCTTAGGAGGAAAGCTGGCACTATTCTCAAAAAAATTGCATATTGTCACAAAGAACAAATGGATCCTGAACATTATAAACAGAGGCTAAAAATTCCATTTTCATACCCTTCCAAAAATGAAAGGCATGCCGAACCTGCCACACAATCAAAGGGCAGAGGCACAAAAGCAAATTTCAGATCTTATAAACATGAAAGCTATTCAAGAGGTACCTATGCACGAACAAGGTCAAGGTTTTTATTCCAGGCTATTTCTGGTGCCAAGGAAGGGCAAAGATTGGAGACCTATTTTGGATCTCTCCATCCTAAACACATTCCTACTCGTACCAAAATTCAAGATGCTCACTCTACAGCAACTTCTTCCCATGCTGGGCAAGGAGTCTTGGCTGGTAACATTGGACCTCAAGGAGGCATACCTGCATGTCCCAATCAGACAAAATTGCAGAAGATACCTCAGATTTCTTGCAGGTTCAATACATTATCAATTCTCTGCATTGCCCTTTGGTTTATCTACTGCGCCCAGAGTATTCACGAAATGCCTGGCATCAGTAATTGCCTACTGCAGACTTCAAGGGATACAAATATACCCTTATTTGGACGACTGACTGATCCAAGCGGACAGCAAGCACATTCTTCTGAAACATCTGGCTTATGTAATAATGTTATTAAACTCTCTAGGATACACAGTCAACAAAGAGAAATCAAGACTAATACCCTCTCTGAAGATAATTTTCCTGGGTGCCAATTTGGACACAAACACCCAGATGGCCTACCTCATGCCAGAGAAGCAGGGGCAACTAATTCAATATTTCATAACACTGGCAAATTGCACCAGGCTGACTGCAAGGAAAATCCTGCAGGCTCTGGGATTCATGGCATCTTGCATCTTACTAATCCCATGTGCAAAGTTGCATATGAGAAAACTACAATGGTACCTGAAAAACATATGGTCTCAACACAGCCACAGTTTGGAAACAATGATACCACTAATTCCATGTCTGCAAAAGGAATTTCTGTGGTGGGCTCAAGCATGCCAAACAAACTCAGGTCTTCCATTCAGCAGGCCTCAAACAGATCGTCATCACAACAGACGCCTCTGACTACGCCTGGGGGTTGCACATGACAGACCGGTGCATTCAGGGCAAATGGACCCAAAAAGAAAAGCACCTTCACATCAATCAAAAGGAAATGCTAGCAGTGAAAAATGCTATTACAGCCTTCAAGGACCTTCTACAACCAGGTCAGCTATTGATAAGAACAGACAACACCACAGTTATGTGGTACATAAACAAGCAGGGAGGAACACATTCTTATCCCCTATGCAGACTGGCCATGTCACTTTGGAGCATGGCCATGGACTTACAAATGGAATTACAAGCGCAGTACTTGCCAGGCAAGGAAAACACGCTGGCAGACAACCTAAGCAGGAACATGACAGATCCACACGAATGGAAGTTGCATCCAAAAGTTTTTACAGAAATAATCCAAGAATGGGGAAGGCCAGACATAGATCTCTCTGCCTCCCACAAAAATCATCACTTGACAAAATTCTGCTCAAGGATCTTCCATCCAAAGGCCTGGAGAGTGGACGCTCTCTCTTTCAGTTGGACATCAATGACAGTTTATGCCTTCCCACCTCTTCCTCTGCTGCCCAAAGTCCTATTGAAGACCAGAGCAGACAGACCAAAGATGATCCTCATTGCTCCGGACTGGCCAAGGCAACACTGGTACCCACTATTAAGGAGCCTGACGCATTCCCTACCATGGACCCTGCCTCTAATGCCTCTTCTTCTGACTCAGCACAGCTTCAAAACTCTTCACAGTCAGCTGAAGACACTCAGTCTAGCCGCATGGAAGACTCCTTAGCATCACAGCAGGCCCTGCTCTCCAAGGAGGTGCAGGATGTCATTTTGGAGGCCAGAAGGCCATCCACTAGAAAAGCTTACTCTGCAAAATGGAAACATTTTTGTGTTTGGAATGAGAAAAAGGGCCAGTGCCCTGGAAAACTGAATTTACCTCAAATACTACAATATTTGGCCGAACTGCTAAGCAGTGGACTTTCGTTCTCCTCCATCAAAATCCATGCCTCAGCCATTTCTGCAGAATACAATACTGATCCACCTTTATTCTCTCACCCTCTATTAAGACAGTTCCTCAGAGGGGCTAAGAATTTAAGACCTCCAAGAAAACAACCAATACCTGCTTGGGATCTTAATTTCATTCTGGAAAGACTGACTTTGCCCCCTTTTGAACCAGCTGCCTCATCAGATTTACAATATTTGTCCTGGAAAACATCTTTCCTTCTGGCTATCACTTCAGCTCGTAGAGTTTCAGAACTACAGGCTCTTATGGCTGTCCAGCCTTTCATCATCTTCCATCAGGACAGAGTTTCATTACGTACCAACCCGTCCTTTATGCCTAAAGTGGTATCCAGGGTAGCTTTAAATCAGGCCATACATTTGCCTACTTTTTATCCTAATCCTCAAAACAAAGGGGAGAGATTACTGCATTCCTTGGACATCCACAGACAACTGCGTTATTTGGACAGAACAAAGCCTTTCAGAAAATCAGAACAGCTTTTTGTGGCCTATGTGGTAGGAGCTCAAGGAAAGTCCATATCCAAACAGACAGTCTCAAAATGGATAGCCCACTGCATACGCTTTTGCTATTCCTTTCATGGCAAAACTGTACCTACAGGCATTAGAACTCATTCCACCAGGGCCACAGCCACCTCTGCAGCCTTCCTCAGAGGAGTGCCTACCAAGGATATTTTAGAAGCAGGCACTTGGAGTTCTGTGCATACCTTCTCTAAGCACTACAACCTACCATTATACTCCCAAGTCTAGAGCAGGCTTTGCCACTGCAGTCTTGCAGGGCATTTTGGCTCCTCCTAGCTCCACCTAGTGCCTACCACCCCTTTCTTAGCTTTGGGATTCTACCCATCTGTTATGACTGCAGCTGTATGCACGATGAACATAGTACAGTTTTGTACCTACCATAAATGTAGATGTTCGAGTGCTAATACAGCTGCAGTCCAGGTTTCCCTCCCACTTTCCTCTCTAGGGGTATTCTTTTATGGTGTATTTGCTTGCAACTACTGTTTTTTGATTATATTGCATTGCATTATTACATTATTTTATGTATTGCCTTCCTTCTGGGGGCACCTGACATCTGGGGCAAGAAAGACTGAATAAAATGGCGTCGGCTGGTTCTTTTATACCCCTGTCACACTGACGTCAGGGAAGAAGCGACGACAACCGACGCCGGACCTAGACTTTGGAATTTGGCCGACCGAGGACCCGCCTGACGGCTGGAGAACCCATCTGTTATGACTGCAGCTGTATTAGCACTCGAACATCTACATTTATGGAAGGTACAAAACTGTGCTTTATTTTCCTTGAATTAAGGCTTACTTTTTATCCCTTTTCTAAGTTGGAAACTGACTAACACTGTAAGTATTGGAGAGTATGCCTGCATGATCAAGAGTAAAAGACTTGTGGATTTTCTTCGTGTTTCACTGTTGCAGTCATCACACTTGGGTTATTCTGCCAGGGGTAGCCCTCAGTCGGCCCGAATACCAGAGGCTTAGTATTTCTGCGTCGGTTGCTGTCGCTCCAGGACTGACGTCAGGTCAGTGGTATAAAAACAGGCACCTGACACCATTACATCAGTCTTTCTTGCCGAGGAGCCCGAAGCAGAAGCAGTTTGCACGAGTGCCGGTCAGCCGCTACCTGAGTATTTGTTTCCGAAATTGAAGTTTAAGTCTTTTAAAGCTAAGTACCCTGTTGGGGATCCTTTTATCGTCCTCTAACCAGTGCCAGAAAAAGTTAATTGTCTCGCCTGTGGAAAGCAAATGCCACACACAGATTTCCATTCTTGCTGCGTCACCTGTTTATGCCTAGACCACGACGTCCCTTACTGTCGGTTTTGTGCTTTGTTCAATGCCAGAACTGTACATCAGGCCCTTCTTGTAGCTAAATACTTTTGCTCTTGATCTCCGTATTCTGAAATGGCTTCGGTAAGCCATCCGACTACCGATCTTCCGAAAAAATTAAGGATAAAGACAGACAAGACCGCACAGGTCCAAAACTGTCGACAACGCTTCTGTTAAGCTAGTCGCCAGTTCGCAGGTACTCAATGAGGCGCTTTCGCAGTCCATGATGCCCGCTTTGATGGATTCTCAGGCTGCTACCGAGACCCGTGCAGAGTCCGGTTTGCCACGAGACTCTTTGACTATGGAATTTGCGGATGTCTCTACCTTGGATGGGTCCAGAGCAGCTGTGCAGGCACTGGCTCCTTAGGAAGCTCTTCGCACTACCGATATTCAACACAGACTTCTTTCGCGTCTTCAGTTCTTTCTAAAACTACCGTGTTTCTAAGGCCTAGAGTAAGAACTATGCCTGAAAAACCAATGCCCCAACCTTAAGCACCTGCTTTACTTGCCTCAATCTCAGATGCTTAAAATGGTGGAAGACCTTATGCTGATTAGGGGAAGCCAGCCTACCTCTGCTGAAAAGAAGAGACTTGTCCTCAGCAGCTTTATCTGACCAAGAGTCAGACAACTCTGAGGTTTCTTATTATGAAGACATGCTCTGTCTGCTTATGAGGATTCAGATGCAGAGGAATCCATTCCCTCTTCCTCTCCTCCAGAGGATTTTTCTTTTGGTGGAACCTTACATACCTTGAGAGAGCATTTCCATTGGGAATGCCAGGATTATCCTCAGTCCAAAAAGAGACTTGGAATTTTTTAGATCAACCACAGCAGAGACCCTTAGCTATTCCTCCTGTTCTGGATGTTGTGGATGATGTTTTTATGGAATCCAGTCTAACTCCTGATACTCTACCTCCTGCTCCCAGGAAACTTGACAGGTACTACAGAGTCCCTGACTCACAAATTTCTTTTCAAAAATCCTACTGCTGACCCAGAGGTCATCTCCCAAGGACCTAAAGGAAGAAAAGCAACCACACCTAAGAATCCCACCCCTTTGGACAGGGATTCCCGAGCTTTAGACAGATTGGGTAAAAAAGTATACACCACTGCAACTCTTGCCATTAGAGCATTAAATTCAGTTCGACACGCGGAAATACCAGCAACATACTATAGAACTTATTAAACAAAAATTATCTACCTTCCCTGACTGTGCAGAAAATAAAGAATTACATGAGCTTATGCATCCTGCAAGCTAAGTTAGTAAGCATACCCTGCAGTGTGGGTTTGACGCCCTAGAAGCATCCTGCAGGGCAGCAGTCACAGGTTCTTTACTTAGAAGGCATGCTTGGCTTAAGGAACAGACCTTGTCAGACCATGTCAAATCAAAATTATTGGATGTACCACTGAACAAAACAATCTGCTTGGCATCAAAGCAGAAGAGGTTTTAAAAAAGATGGAAGAAAAAGCTAAGTCTGTGCCGACAGACTTTTTGCAAGTCCAGCCTCCTAGATTCTGTAGGCATTGCCCCTCAAAACATTGGTCCTTTCCAGCCCCCTCAAAGCCACCTCAGACTAGACCTACGGGGAAACAGACACCCCCAGACAACAGTCTTCGGGTATGCACAGATCTAAGTAATGGAGTACCTCCACTTCTAAGACTGAGTGCTAAGACATCCCCTTATGGAAAGAATTCACAATGACTTCTCAACTCCACCCCTCACCTCTGCCCATCTGCTTGTGCCCCTAGGAGGAAAACTTGCCTCCCATGCAAAAAACTGGTCCTCCATCACCAACTATCGATGGGTCCTTAATATAGTGTCCCAGGGTTGCAAACTTTATTTCCACACGCTGCCAACCCCAAAAGGGTTCCCAGATGTTCTTCGTGTTTCACTGTTGCAGTCATTACATTTGGGTTATCTGCCTGCAGGTAGCCCTCAGCCGGCCTGAATACCAGAGTCTTGGATTCGTGTCTCGGATGCGGTCTCCTCTTCCATGACGTCAGGTCATCAGGGGTATAAAACATGCAGCCGACGCCATTACATCAGTCTTTCTTGCCGCGCGGTGCCCGAAGCAGAAGCAGTTTGCAAGTGCTGGTTGGCAGACTCCTGAAATTTTCATTTTCTAGCGTTTCAGAACCAAAGTCTTCAAAAAAGCTAAGTACCCCGTTGGGGATCCTTTTTCTTGCTCTTAAACCGATGTCAGTAAAAGTTAACAATTGTATTACCTGTGGAAAGCAAATACCTCATAAAGATTTTCATTCGTACTGCATTCCTTGCTTAGGCCCAGACCACGATGTCCCTCGCTGTTGGATTTGTGCCTTATTCAACCCCCGAGCTATTTGCCGTCGGGCTATTTTTGCAGCAAATTATTTTGGTACTCTGTTTAACTATCCAGAAATGGCTTAGTTAATCCATCCGACTACCGATATTCTGAAAAAAAACATAAAGATAAAGACAGAGATGGACTGCATAAGTCCAAAACTGCCAACGCTGCCGTTAAGCTAGTCTCCAGTTCGCCGCTACTCAGGCGCTTTTGCAGCCCCTGATACCCGCAACTTCAGATTCGCAGGCCTCTGCCGAGACCCTTTCAGAGGTATGCCACAAGATGCTTCTTCGACTATGGAACCTGCGGATGTCTCTACGTTGGATGGGTTTGGAGCGGCTGTGCAGGCACCGGCTTCTGAAGATATATTCAGGCCTACAGAAGTGAGTTTCAAACAGATGCCATCATCTTCAAGGCCTAAAACTCGACCCACGCAGAGAAAACCGGCATCCAAACCGCATGGTCAGGCCCATATGCCTAAAAAACAAATGATAAGAATTGCTGAAGACCTTACTTTAATTAGGGGAAGTCAGCCTTCCTCCTCTAAGAGACCTAGAACTGATTTTTCTCTGATTCTTCTGATCAGGATTCTGACATTTCTGTTTATTCTGATTACCAGGATTTGCCCATATCTACCTATGATGTTTCTGATGCGGAGGATTCCATTCCCTCTGCTTTCCCTCCAGAAGATTTTTCTTTTGGTGAAACCTTGCACTCTTAGGGAGCATTTCTGCTGGGAAAGCCAGGATTACTCTGACTCCAAAAAGAGGCTTAGGGAATTCGTACTCCTCCCTCAACACAGACCTTTAGCTATCCCTCTTGTTCTGGACATTGCAGATTATGCCTTCTTGGAATCTAGCCTGGCCCCAGACTCTTTACCTCCAGCTCCCCGAAAACCTGACAGGTGTTAGAGTACCGGACTCTCACAAGTTTCTCTTCAAAAATACTACTGCGGATCCAGAGACCATTTCCCAAGGACCAAAAGGCATTAAGGCTACTGCTGCTAAAAATCCCACCCCATTGATAGAGATTCCAGGGCCTTGGACAGATGGGGTAAGAAGGTGTACACTTCTGCTACTTTGGCCATTAGGGCCTTAAACTGCCAGTTTCATATGTTAAAGTATGAACAACATATTATGGGCCGCCTTAAACAGAAAATGATGATTCCTGACTGTGTTAAACATAATTACAAGATTTAATGCAGTCTACTGAACAAGTTGGTAAACATAGTTTGCAATGTGGTTTTAATTCTTTAGAAGCATCTTGCAGGGCTGCTGTCACTGGGTCTGTACTTAGAAGGCATGCTTGGCTTAAGGAGCAAAACTTGCCAGACCATGTTAAAGCTAAATTACTGGATGCTCCCTTAAACCAAGACAGCCTGTTTGGCAACAAAGTAGAAGTCCTTAAGATGGAGGAAAAAGCTAAGTCTATGCAAACTGTTAGATTCCCTGCAAGTACAGCCTCACAGATTTAGTAGGCATTGGCCTTCTAAGAATTGGTCCATTCCAGTCTCTTCCAGGCCTTCTCAGCCCAAACCCAGGAACAGCAGACCACCCAGGCTACAGTCTCAAGGTACACACAGGCCTAAGCAGTGGGGGGGGCTCCCACTTCCAAAGCTGGAAGTAGTAAGACCCCCCCCCTATGGAAAAATGTCACAATAACTTGACCTTAACCCTTCTAAGCCCTGCTTAACTGCCTGCGTTCTTAGGGGGAAAGATCGCCCTGTGTGCAAAGAACTGGGAAATCATTACCCATGACAAATGGGTTTTAAATGTAGTCTTCCAAGGATACAGATTCCACTTCCACACGTTACCAACCCCAAACAGTTGGCCAGACCTACCACCAAATCAGTGGCAGAGGCTCAACAGCAGGTTCTCTCCCTTCTGAGTATCAGGGCTATTCAGCCTGTCCCAGCAGTAGAACGGGGACAAAGTTTTTACTCCAGACTTTTCCTGGTTCCAAGAAAAGACAGCTCCTGGCGTCCTATCCTGGACCTCTCTATTCTAAACACCTTTTTGATAATCCCAAAATTCAAAATGTTAACACTTCAACAGCTGCTTCCTGTGTTAGGCAAAGATGCCTGGTTGGCAACCTTGGACTTAAAGGAAGCTTACCTGCACATTCCAATAAGGGAATCTTGCATAAAATACCTACACTTCAGAGCAGGCTCCATGCACCATCAGTTCTCTGCACTTCCCTTTGGCTTATCTACTGCGCCCAGGGTCTAGCCCCAGTCATTTCATTTTGCAGGCCAAGAAATATTCAAATATACCCATACCTGGACGATTGTCTGATTCAGGCAGAAAGCCAGGGCATGCTATTAAAACATCTGTCATTTGTAAAGAAACTTCTAAACTCCTGGGGTACACCATAAACAAAAAGAAATCTCATCTAGTACCCTGCCAACAAATTGTATTTCTGGGAGCAAGCTTGAACACAACTTCCCAGATGGCTTACAAGTTTCTTTGACAGCCTACTTCAAACTATTGGCCACAAAGGCCCAACTATCTGCAAGGAAAATCCTGCAAGCCCTGGGGTTCATGGCCTCTTACATTCTACTAATTCCATATGCAAGACTGCATATGAGGAAGCTAAATGGTATCTAAAAAGCCTATGTTGCCAACATTCTCAGGACCTGGAATCAATGATTCCTATCATTCCTTGTATAAAGACAGCGTTCCTTTGGTGAGCAGAGGCCTGCCTCCTCAACAAGGGGCTCCCTTTCAATCTACTCCCTGCCGCCCAAACCCTGACTATAGACACATCAGACTATGCATGGGGGGCTCACTTGGCCAGGCGGTGCATTCAGGGCTAATGGAGCCCAAGTCAGATGCACCTGCATATCAACCAAAAAGAAATGTTAGCTGTACAGAATTCCCTGACAGCCTTCAAAGATCACATTCTTCCAGGACAATTATTGGTAAAGACATGCAACACAGTTATGTGGTACATAAACAAGCAGGGGGGAGCCCACTCGTACCCTCTCTGCAGACTAGCCATGACTCTGTGGAACACAGCCTTGAGCTACCAAGTGCACCTACAAGCTCGATTCCTGCCAGGCAAACTAAATTCACTGGCAGACCTAAGCAGAAATCTCATGGACCCACATGAATGGAAACTGGAACCAAAAATATTCAATCTCTTGAACAAATGGGGGACTCCAGAGATAGACCTGTTTGCCTCCCCTCAGAACTACCAGTTGGAAAAATTCTCCACAAGGACTCCCCACAGTCAAGCTTGGAAAGTAGATGCCCTGTCCTTCACCTGGGAAAGCCTCTCAGTTTATGCCTTTCCCCCTCTCCTCTCGAAGGTTCTGCTAAAGATCAAACATGACAAACCAAGGACAGTACTATTTGTGCCAGACTGGCCTCGCCAGTACTGGTACCCCCTCTTGCGCAGTATGATACTGCTGGATCCCCCATGGCACCTACCTCAGACACCTTCCTTGCTGTCCTAGCAGGCGGGCCAGATCCTGCACCCTCATCTTCAAACCCTGAACTTTGCAGCCTGGCTAATTCCTTTAGCTCTCCAATAGCATCTCTCAGTAAGCAGGTGCTAGATGTCATTCTGGAAGCAAGGAGACCTAGTACTAGAAAATCCTATGCTGAAAAGTGGAAAATATACTGTTCCTGGAGTTAGACTCAGGGGATGGGCACTACGGTGCCCAGCTTACCTTATATCCTTCAGTACTTAACAGAAATGCTTCACAGGGGTCTATCCTTCTCGTCATTAAAATTCATGCATCTGCCATCTCAGCACATTATAATACTGAACCACCGCTCTTCTCTCACCCCGT
Source organism: Protopterus annectens (assembly GCF_019279795.1). Classification (NCBI taxonomy): domain Eukaryota; kingdom Metazoa; phylum Chordata; order Ceratodontiformes; family Protopteridae; genus Protopterus; species Protopterus annectens. The sequence continues at coordinate 106,893,218 of NC_056751.1, read as the reverse complement.
TAACGCAATTCCTCAGAGTGGCTAAAAATTTAAGACCCCCCCCACCCCTGGCAAGCCCCCACTCCAGCCTGGGACCTTAACTTTGTATTGGAAAAGCTCACTCTCCCTCCATTTGAACCAGCTGCTACTGCAGAGTTGAAATTCTTTTCTTGGAAAACAGCCTTCCTTCTAGCCATCACTTCAGCAAGAAGAGTGTAGAGTTACAGGCCCTCATGGCGCTGGAGCCCTTCATTATCTTCCATGCAGACAGGGCTTCCCTCAGGATCAATCCTTCCTTTATGCCCTAAGTGGCATCTAATGTGGCCCTTAATCAGTCCATTCATTAGCCCACTTTTTTCCCGAATCCACAAAACAAAGGAGAGAGAATACTGCACTCTTTGGTCGTGCACAGACAACTTAGATTTTATTTGGATAGGACTAAGCCTCTCAGAAAATCTGAACAGCTGCTAGTTGGCTTTGCTGCAGGAGCAGAGGGGAAGGCCATTTCAAAGCAAACCATTTCTAAATGGATAGCCCATTGCATTAATTTCTGCTATAAGCACCATGGAAAACCTACCCCACAGGGGATTAGATCACATTCCACCAGGACTGCATCTACCTCTACAGCCTTTCTCAGAGGAGTTACTACCAGGGGCATCCTAGAAGCTGCTACCTGGAGCTCTGTACATACCTTCACCAAGCATTACCACATGCCTATTTTTTCTAAATCCAGATCTGGTTTCGCCACTTCAGTTCAGTTTTGCAGGGCTTAATAGCTGACCCTAATGCTCTCCAACTTTCTCCTCCCTTCCTTAGCTTTGGGAATCGACCCAAATGTGATGACTGCAACAGTGAATCACGAAGAACGTAGTACAGCTGTGTACACTTACCATAAATGTAGATGTTCGAATGTATTCACTGTTGCAGTCCTGGTTTACCCTCCCTCCAGCCCTGGCTTCTCTTGGCTCTACCTTCTTTCTTGTTTGGAGTATTTGAACTTTCTGGTGTATTTGCTTTTTGTGGGAGGTGTAACATATAATTGCTTCCCATTATGGGGGCACCTGACATCTGGAGCAAGAAAAACTGATGTAATGGCGTCGGCTGCATGTTTTATACCCCTGATGTCATGGAAGAGGAGACAGCGTCTAACGCAGGAATCCAGGACTCTGGTATTCAGGCCGGCTGAGGGCTACTTGCAGGCAGATAACCCAAATGTAAGGATTGCAACAGTGAATTCACTCGAACATCTACATTTATGGTAAGTGTACACAACTGCACTTTCTTCCTTCAAACCAGTGGGCAGAGGCACAAAACCAAGTTCATTCCCCCCTCTCCATGAGGGCAATTCAGCCTGTCCCTGCAGACCAGATAGGCCAAGCTTTCTATTCCAGACTTTTCCTGGTACCCAGAAAAGAGAGCACCTGGCGCCCAGTCCTAGATCTGTTCATTCTAAACACCTTCCTGGTGGTACCAAAATTCAAAATGCGCACCCTCCAGCAGCTTCTTCCTATGCTATCCAAAGATGCTTGGTTAGCCACACTAGACCTAAAAGAGGCTTATCTGCACACCCCAGTCAGAGACTCTTGCAGGAAACATTTATGTTTCAGGGCAGGATCCATGCATTATCAGTTCTCTGCACTTCCCTTTGGCTTTTCCATTGCTCCCAGAGTTGTCACTAAATGCCTGACTCCAGCCATTGCATACTGCAGGCAGAGATGCATTCAAATTTACCCATACTTGGAGGATTGCCTGATTCAGGCGGACAGTCAGGAATTGCTACTTCAGCTCCTGACATTTGTAAAGAGACTCCTAACTTCTCTGGGGTATACCATCAACAAAAAGAAATCACAACTGGTACCCAGCCAAGAAATTGTATTCCTGGGAGCAAGCTTGAACACAACTTCCCAGATGGCATTCCTCACTCCAGAAAAGCATGCTTATTTGACAAATTACTTAAAACTACTGGCCACCCAAACCCAGCTATCTGCAAGAAAATACTGCAAGCTTTAGGGTTCATGGTCTCATGCATACTCCTAATTCCATATGCAAGACTGCATGTGAGGAAACTTCAGTGGTACTTAAAAAGTCTCTGGTGTCAACATTCTCAGGACTTGGAAACAGTGATTCCGATCATTCCCTGCCTAAGGACAGAGTCCCTTTGGTGAGCAGAGGCCTGCAACCACAGCAAGGGACTCCCTTTCACTCAACCCCCCCCCCCCGCCACCCAAACCCTGACAACAGACGCATCAGACTATGCATGGGGGGGGGGGCGCACATGACAGACAAATGCATTCAAGGCAAATGGAGCCCAGGACAAATGCACCTGCATATCAATCAAAAAAAAATGTTAGCTGTACAGAATGCACCAACAGCCTTCAAATACCTTATCCTTCCAGGACAACACTTGATAAAGACAGACGACACCACAGTCATGTGGCACATAAGCAGGGGTAACTTATTCCTACCCACTCAGCAAGTTAGCCGTGGCTCTGTGGAACACAGCCTTGAGCAACCAAGTGCACCTGCAAGCTCAGTTCCTGCCAGGCAAAATTCACTGGCAGATGACTTAAGCAGAAATCTAATGGACCCGCACGAGTGGAAACTGGTGCCCAATTCATTCAAGCTTCTAATCCACAGGTGGGGGACACCAGAGGTGGACCTCGGTTTCCCCCAGAACCATCAATTGAGCAAATATTGCACCAGAACTCCCCACAGCCAAGCATGGAAAGTGGATGCCTTATCTTTTACATGGGAAAACCTCTCAATCTATGCCTTTTCCCCTCCGCCCCTCCTCTCGAAAGTACTACTCAAGATCAAACAGGACAGGCCAAGGACAGTCCTTATTGCACCAGACTGACCACGCCAGAACTGGTACCCATTTTTATGCAGTCTGACAACAGTGCCACCCTGGCACTTGCATCGGACCCCCCCCCCCTCTCTGCTGTCCCAGCAAGAGGGCCAGATTTTACATCCTCAGCTGCAAACCCTGAACCTAGTAGCCTGGCTTATTCCCTGAATACTCGTCCAAACAACGTCCTATGCACGGGGGAATGCACGGCCAAACCAATAGCTACACAAACAAAAAATGGCCAGCATAAAGCAGAAACGGATGCTGAAACAAGAGAAAAAGTCCTTTATTTCCGAAGTAATCAGACCGGTTTCGGCAAAGATTGCCTTCTTCAGTGTAGGACAGACATATAATGCCTTGTTGAAAATATTAAATATATACAAAAAATCATCCAATGAGCAAACAGAGATGTACAAAATCATGAATATTCATGTCAACCACATAAATATGAGAAAACAATAAATGCCATGGCGCCATATAACATTCACAAAGCTTGAAGACTATGGAAATGCGGATGTCACCGTAAAATGAAATATCATGGCATAGGTGTAAACAAAAGAGTATAGTATAATGAAATAGGTGGGTGATAATGAATAGAGAAATTTATAATATAATCCAGTGAATGTAATGACAGGTATTAACAACCAGATGTAATAGTGAGTATGAGTCTGTAAGAACCTATAAGGGAAAGGGGATAAAGCTGTGAAAATAACTAACACATGTATGGTGTATAAACATAATATGGTATACAACGATGGGTCCCCCATTCCAAAAAAGTGTATATGAAACTATGATAATTGGGGCCATAGATATGAAGATAATATAGCTGAGCCGGCATATGGTATGAACTACCCAAGGAAAAACCCACAGTAAAATGACACCAAATTGTCATAATATAATGAGTGTTATGGGTAAAGAAACAACCGAACTGTGTAACAATATGTGAAAAATGTCCCAATGATGGATCACTAAAGATGGTCATTTAGGCCAGGTGGAAAAAGACCCCCAAGAGTGACAATCCAGTATTTCTCTTTATGATCAAGGATACCATGCCAACCCTGTTTATTACTACGATCACCCATGATGCGATCAATGATCATGAAGGTGAATTTAGCTTGTAGATGTTTGAGGGTGTGTTGGTATAAGGCATTGGTCGTTTTCTGATTTTTTATGTCACTTCGATGTTCATTGATTCTAGATCTAAGTGGCCTGGAAGTTTGGCCAACATAAAAGGCCCCACAATGGCAGGTAGCAAGATACACAACCCAATCGCTGCCACAATTGCCAAAGATTTTGATGTTAAATACTTGACTGGTATTGCGACTTGAAAACTCTTTGGATTTGTTCATCTGTTTGCATGATCCACAATGGCCACAGGGAAAGGAACCCAATAACTCCTGTCCATGTAATGTAAGTTGCTTATGAGTATTCCCCCCCACTTCCTATATGTTTGTAGTGGGACAAATATGAACCCAGTGTTTTGCCTCTTTTATAGGCAAAGCGGCATTGTTGCCCCAGTAGGGACCTCAACTGATTGTTGGCAAGCAAGATGTTCCAATGTTTATTAATAATGTCCCTAATCATGTTGATGTTTCAGCCAAAAGTAGTAATGAATCGAAGGGGGGCCTCAGAGCAATGGTCCTGTGCTATTTTGTATTCCAATAACTTATCCCTATTGATCCAGTTGTCCCGGCATCTGGCTAAATGGACATCCTTGTTATCATAACCCCTGCTGGTAAATCTCTGACACAAATCCATGCTAGCCAAATTGTATTCCACCTGATTAGAACTAAGGCGCTTGATACGCATGAATTGTGACACAGGAATACTCCTAATAGTATGGCGTGGATGCATACTGGTAGCGTGTAACAGGGTATTGTATTGTGGATATTTACGGAAAACCTTGGTTGATAGTGTGAAGTCCTGGTTTTTGGTGACTGACATCCAAAAAATTAATGGTCTCCTGATCATATGATAAAGAGAATGACATCCAAAAAATTAATGGTCTCCTGATCATATGATAAAGAGAATTCCAGTCCCCATATATTACCATTCAGGTATTCCACAAATTCCTGTAAATAACCCAAATCAGCACGCCATACTAACCAGCAGTCGTCAAGATAACGACGCCAGATGTCCATTTCAACCTGATAAATATTGTGAGAGGTGTCATAAATCATGTACTCCTCGAAGTAAGCCATGAAAAGATCAGCGTAAATGGGAGCGAAAGACGCTCCCATGGCTGTACCTTGCAATTGCCAGTAACACTGGCCTTGAAAATAGAACACATTTTTGAGTACATGTTCGGACAAACAGATCAATAGTGTATTAAATCCTGGTGTGTAAAGATTAGCCCTGTTCAGCCAATACTGGAGAGATTGCAAGCCTGCCCAGTGTGGAATACTGGTGTATAAAGCCTTGACATCAAGAGTGCACAGAAGCCACCCTGGTTCCAACTGGGTTTCTTGGATAATTTGTAGGAATTGGGTTGTGTCCTGTAACCTAGCCCTGACCAGGCCCAGCAATGGTTTGAGGTATTTGGTGAGAAAGGCTGATAAGGGTTCAGTCAATGAACCAGACCCTGACACAATGAGTCTGCCAGGGGGTTTGGTTAATGATTTGTGGATTTTCGGCAATAAATATAAAATCTGTTTGCGAGGTTCTGCCACAATTAGAGAGGATAAACATTTTTTGGTAATTATCCCTTCCTCAAAAGCAAGATTTAGGAAGGAATCAATTTCATGTTTAAAATTCGGGGTTGGATCTGTGGGCATATGCATATAGCAAGTCTTGTCTGATGATTGTAACAACCCTTCCTGTATATATAGTCATCCAAATTAAGTACAACTACAGCACCTCCCTTGTCAGCAGGGAGAACTGCTATATCTTTGTTGTGACGTAGTTGATCCAATGCCAACTTATCACCTACAGTGAGGTTATTTTGTAACATAGTGTGGCCATAATTTGCAAAGTACCACCGGACATTTCTCTACAGGGTCTGATCACCAACTTTCTGACATAAACATAGCCCAGGTTTCTAATAAGAATGTTCTAAATCTCTCCAGGACCCAGCTATCAGCAGAACAAACAATTTTATTGAACAGGGGCTTCAACTATATACCTGCTTTTTTCTCTCATGAATACCACATTATTCAGGATCTTCAGGCTTTTTGTCGCAACCTCAATTTGAAATTATTTTTTGCTCATGATCCCTCTCCAAGATCGTATGACTTTAGGTTTGGTAGATCTGGTTTTCAACCACCTATGAATAAATATGTTTAGATTTTTATGGAATCTGTATGCAGGGACCTCCACTTTGAAAATTATCCTCTCTAATTGTGGCAGAACCTCGCAAACAGATTTTATATTTATTGCCGAAAATCCACAAATCATTAACCAAACCCCCTGGCAGACCCATTGTGTCATGGTCTGGTTCATTGACTGAACCCTTATCAGCCTTTCTCACCAAATACCTCAAACCATTGCTGGGCCTGGTCAGGGCTAGGTTACAGGACACAACCCAATTCCTACAAATTATCCAAGAAACCCAGTTGGAACCAGGGTGGCTTCTGTGCACTCTTGATGTCAAGGCTTTATACACCAGTATTCCACACTGGGCAGGCTTGCAATCTCTCCAATATTGGCTGAACAGGGCTAATCTTTACACACTAGGATTTAATGCACTATTGATCTGTTTGTCCGAACATGTACTCAATAAAAATGTGTTCTATTTTCAAGGCCAGTGTTACTGGCAATTGCAAGGTACAGCCATGGGAGCGTCTTTCGCTCCCATTTACGCTGATCTTTTCATGGCTTACTTCGAGGAGTACATGATTTATGACACCTCTCACATTATTTATCAGGTTGAAATGGACATCTGGCGTCGTTATCTTGACGACTGCTGGTTAATATGGCGTGCTGATTTGGGTTATTTACAGGAATTTGTGGAATACTTGAATGGTAATATATGGGGACTGGAATTCTCTTTATCATATGATCAGGAGACCATTAATTTTTTGGATGTCACAGTCACCAAAAACCAGGACTTCACACTATCAACCAAGGTTTTCCGTAAATATCCACAATACAATACCCTGTTACACGCTACCAGTATGCATCCACACCATACTATTAGGAGTATTCCTGTGTCACAATTCATGCGTATCAAGCGCCTTCGTTCTAATCAGGCGGAATACAATTTTGCTAGCATGGATTTGTGTCAGAGATTTACCAGCAGGGGTTATGATAACAAGGATGTCCATTTAGCCAGATGCCGGGTCAACCGGATCAATAGGGATAAGTTATTGGAATACAAAATAGCACAGGACCATTGCTCTGAGGCCCCCCTTCGATTCATTACTACTTTTGGCAGAAACATCAACATGATTAGGGACATTATCAATAAACATTGGAACATCTTGCTTGCCAACAATCAGTTGAGGTCCCTACTGGGGCAACAATGCCGCTTTGCCTATAAAAGAGGCAAAACACTGGGTTCATATTTGTCCCATTACAAACATATAGGAAGTGGGGGGGCTACTCATAAGCAACTTACATTACATGGACAGGAATTATTGGGTTCCTTTCCCTGTGGCCATTGTGGATCATGCCAACAGATGAACAAATCCAAAGAGTTTTCAAGTCGCAATACCAGTCAAGTATTTAACATCAAAATCTTTGGCAATTGTGGCAGCGATTGGGTTGTGTATCTTGCTACCTGCCATTGTGGGGCCTTTTATGTTGGCCAAACTTCCAGGCCACTTAGATCTAGAATCAATGAACATCGAAGTGACATCAAAAATCAGAAAACGACCAATGCCTTATACCAACACACCCTCAAACATCTACAAGCTAAATTCACCTTCATGATCATTGATCACATCATGGGTGATCGTAGTAATAAACAGGGTTGGCATGGTATCCTTGATCATAAAGAGAAATACTGGATTGTCACTCATGGAGGTCTTTTTCCACCTGGCCTAAATGACCATCTTTAGTGATCCATCATTGGGACATTTTTCACATATTGTTACACCGTTCGGTTGTTTCTTTACCCATAACACTCATTATATTATGACAATTTGGTGTCATTTTACTGTGGGTTTTTCCTTGGGTAGTTCATACCATATGCCGGCTCAGCTATATTATCTTCATATCTATGGCCCCAATTATCATAGTTTCATATACACATTTTTTTGGAATGGGGGACCCATCGTTGTATACCATATTATGTTTATACACCATACATGTGTTAGTTATTTTCACAGCTTTATCCCCTTTCCCTTATAGGTTCTTACAGACTCATACTCACTATTACATCTGGTTGTTAATACCTGTCATTACATTCACTGGATTATATTATAAATTTCTCTATTCATTATCACCCACCTATTTCATTATACTATACTCTTTTGTTTACACCTATGCCATGATATTTCATTTTACGGTGACATGCCGCATTTCCATAGTCTTCAAGCTTTGTGAATGTTATATGGCGCCATGGCATTTATTGTTTTCTCATATTTATGTGGTTGACATGAATATTCATGATTTTGTATATCTCTGTTTGCTCATTGGATGATTTTTTGTATATATTTAATATTTTCAACAGGGCATTATATGTCTGTCCTACACTGAAGAAGGCAATCTTTGCCGAAACCGGTCTGATTACTTTGGAAATAAAGGACTTTTTCTCTTATTCCCTGAATATATCACCAGCAACCCTCAGCAAACAGGTGCTTGATGTCATCCTTGAGGCTAGGAGGCCTAGTACTAGGAAATCCTATTTAGAAAAAAGGAAAAGATACTGTTCTTGGAGCCAGTCTCTGGGAAAGGACACAGCTGTACCCACCTTACCTCAAATCCTAGACTATCTAGCAGAGCTGCTCCACAAAGGCCTATCCTTCTCATCCATTAAGATTCATGCCTCTGCCATCTCAGCTCATTACAATACTGAGCCACCCCTCATCTCAACCTCTGGTCAAACAGTTCCTGAGAGGAGCTAACAATTTAAGACCCCCGAGGAGAGCTCCCACTCCTGCCTAAGACCTTAACTTTGTACTAGAGAAGCTCACGCTTCCCCCTTTTGAGCCTGCTGCTACAGCAGAGTTAAAATTCCTCTATTGGAAAACAGCCTTACTTCTAGCCATCACTTCAGCAACAAGAGTGTCAGAGTTACAGGCCCTTATGGCTGTGGAACCCTTCATTATCTTCCATGTGGACAGGGTTTCCCTTAGGACTAACCCATCATTTATGCCCAAGGTGGTATCCAGTGTGGCTTTAAACCAAGCCATCCATTTACCAACCTTTTTTTTCCTAATCCTCTTAATAAAGATGAAAGGATCCTGCCATCCTTGGACATGCACAGACAGCTTAGGTTCTACCTTGACAGGACTAAACCGTTCAGAAAATCTCACCAGCTGCTAGTCAGCTTTGCTACAGGGGCAGAGGGCAAGGCCATTTCAAAGCAAACCATCTCCAAATGGATAGCACACTGCATCCATTCCTGCTACAAGCACCATGTAAAACCTACCCCACATGGGATCAGAACCCATTCCACTAGGGCTACCTCAACCTCTACAGCATTTCTCAGTGGAGTCCCAAACAGGGACATCTTGGAAGCTGCAACCTTGCCTCCACCCTTCCTCAGCTTTGGGAATTGACCCAAGTGTGATGACTGCAACAGTAAAACATGAAGAACATAGTACAGTTGTGTACACTTACCATAAATGTAGATGTTAGAGTGTATTCACTGTTGCAGTCCTAGTTACTCTCCCTCCAGCCCCCTGACTGTTCTGTACTTTCTACCTATCCTCTTTTTTTGGCCATATCTTATGGCAATGGTATTTACTTTTTACCGGAGGTGTTCCACACCATGTAATTGCTTCCTATTTTGGGGGCTCCTGACATCTAGGGCAAGCAAAACTAATGTAATGGCGTCGGCTGCATGTTTTATACCCCTGACAACCTGGCGACATCATCTGACGCAGAAATCCCAAGACTCTGGTGTTTGGGCCGACTGAGGGCTACCTGCAGGCAGATAACCCAAGTGTGATGACTGCAACAGTGAATACACTCTAACATCTACATTTATGGTAAGTGTACACAATTGTACTTTCTTTAGCAGTATATATATATATATATATACATATACATATACATATATATATATATATATATATATATATATATATATATATATATATATATATATTTTTTTTTTTTTTCATTAAAGTCTGATAGATGTTCTATGTTGCAGGCTTTCATGTGCAGGGAACTGTTTGCAGGCTTCATAAGGACATACATGATGATACTAATAACTAACCCATCTTGCACACCAGAGGTGGTTTCAAGTATAGCACTGAACTCAGTACATTTGTTTACCAGCTTTCTGCCATACTCCACAGAACAAGGGAGAGAGGTTGTTGCTCTTTAATGTGCCCAGACAACTAATATGTTGGACTAAAAATATGTTGTACTAAAAAGAAAAAGGAATGCAGGCAGGGAAGCAATGTTTCAATACTGGGCAGAAAAAAGGGCGTGTCTGAGCCCATTCTACAAGAGTAAACCACTGCTGCATCCTTGTTTATTCGTGTTTCAATCCATAGTGTTTGTGATACAGCAAACTGGGCTATCTTCTACACCTTTTCCAAGCACTACAGTCAAACAGACTGGTTTTCTAGTGTGGCTACATTGCAAATTCCTTCCTGGATCTTTGGCCATGTAGCAAAACTGCTTCACTACTCTTGTCAGTTGTAGTGAATTATATTGCAACAGTGATCTTTGCATTTGCACGAGCCCATTTCTCCATACCAACAGCTGTTTGAAAAGGTGGGCTTAGCTCTTGCAATACAGGCAGACTTTTGCTTCACCAGCCTAATGGTAAAGAAGAGAATTGGACTGGAGAGTGTTCCATTGCGTTTTCTTTAAAGTCCATTCTTTTTTATCAAGAAGTGATCATTGGATTTGTGTAGAAAGTTTACGGGCTGTTTAAAAAAAACTGGCAAAAAGGGTTATCCTTCAGTGTGTTTTCTAGGCATACTTATTGTCTTCAGTCCAAGAAAAAAAGACATGGGGAACTAATGTCTTTCTAGCATCATGTTGACATCTTTGGCATAATAAGTTTAACATGTCGATGTTCATTGGGATGATCAGTAAACACTGCACAGTATGTGGCTTTTACCAGATGTTCATAGTGTGACACTGCTGCAGTCATTACTCTTGGGTTATCCTGCCGTCAGGCGGTTCCCCAGCTGACCTGAGTTCCAAAATCTTGGTCCGGCATCGGTTGCTGTCACCTCCTCCCGGACGTCAGTGTGACATGGGTACACAAGATGCAGCCGACGCCATTTTCTTCAGTCTTTCTTGCCGCGCAGTGCCTGAAGCAAAAGCAGTTCGCAAGTGCCGGTCGGCCTACTCCTGAGATTTTCATTCTGAATACAAAACGAAGTCTTCTACAAAGCTAAGTACCCCGTTGGGGAAACTTTTTCTTGCCTCAGACCGATGTCAGTAAAAGTTAATAACTGTATTTTTTGTGGGAAGCAAATACCTCATAAGGATTTCCATTCTTATTGTATCCCATGCCTAGGCCCAGACCACGACGTTACTGCTTGTCGGTTTTGTGCTAGGTTTAATAAGCGCATTATTAAACGTCTGTTTGATTTTGCCCGACATTACTTTGGCAGAAAATTTAATTATACCATGCCGTCGGAACTTCCGACGACTGGTATTCATAAAAAGCGCAAAGACAAGGACAAGGCATCTGAGGCACAAAACTGACGACGAAGCCTCTTCTAGGCCAGTCACCGGTTCTCCGGTTTTCAGTGAGGTGCCTTCGCAGCCCCTGATGACCGCTTCTGTAGAACCACAGGCCACCCCTGACCCCCACGTGGAGATGGCTGGGCCTTCGGACGCACTAGCTTTTCAGCAGACCGAAACCAATCCTGCAGAGGGATCCGGAGTACCTGAGCTACCAGCAGCTTCAGAGGGTGTCTTCACACTTACTCAGCTAAGCATTAAACCCTCTTCCAAGTCAAAGCCTCCTTTAAAAAATAAGAAACAAGTGCAGCATTTTCCAGGACAGGCCTCCATGCCTAAGAAACAAATGCTGAAAATGGCCGAAGATGTAATCACTCTGATCAGGGGTTCCCATCCCCCACCTGATAAAAGGCCTAGACAGGATGCAGATTATGATTCATCCGACCAGGGGTCCATTTCCTCAGATTCATCCTCAGACCTGGGATACTCTTTACCCCCTTATGAGGATTCTGATGCTGAGGGATCTATTCCATCAGCCTCTCCACCTGAGCCTTACATACCATGAGGGAGCATTTCCATTGGGAAGGCCAGGATTATTCAGAATCCAAGAAAAGGCTCAGAGATTTCCTGTTATTACCTCAACACAGACCCTTGGCTATTCCGACCAGTGCTAGATATTGTGGATGATGTGTACACTGAATCCAGCTTAAATCCTGATTCCTTACCTCCAGCTCCACAGATATTAGAGTCCCTGACTCGCACAAGTTTCTGTATAAAAGCCCTGTTGCTGATCTTGAAACTATTTCTCAGGGACCCAAAGGGGCTAAGGCCTCATTAGCAAAGAACCCAGTTCCCTCTGACAGAGATTCCAGAGCACTAGACAGATGGGGAAAGAAAGTATATACATCTGCAACGTTAGCAATGAGAGCCTTAAATTGCCAGTTTCACATGCTAAAATATCAGCAATTTTTGATGTCTCAGTTGAAACAAAAACAAAAAAAAAATGCTTCCAGATACAGATCCTCTTAATTTAAAGAAATGCAGGATTTATTGCATGCCGCTGAACAAGTGGGAAATCATACTTTGCAATTTGGGTTTGATTCTTTAGAGGCCTCGTGCAGAGCAGCAGTTACAGGCTCTGTCATTAGAAGACATGCATGGTTAAAGGAACATACGTTACCAGGTCATGTTAAAGCTAAATTACTGGATGCATCTTTACAGCAGGATGTTTTCTTTGGAGTTAAGGCAGAAGAGGTATTAAAGAAAATGGAGGATAAGGCCAAAATCTGTGCAAACAGTGAAGGATTTCTTAAGGTTCAGCCTCCTCGATTTAGTAGAAACTGGCCAACAAAGAATTGGTCCTTTCCAGTTAATGACAGACCTCAAAGGGACAGATACAGACGGCCAAGAGGTAGAGGTCAACCACAAGGTCCTTACAGGCCTCAACAATGGGGTGCATCAGGCCAGAAAGAAGGGGAAGACAGGCACCAACCATATGAAAAACAGCCCCAATGACTTCCCACTCCAGCTGCCAAACAACTCACTCTTGGCAGCCCCTTTGGGAGGAAAACTGACACTTTTTTATCACAATTGGCATATGATCACCCAAGACAAATGGGTTCTCAATATTATTTCAAAAGGTTACAGGTTCCACTTTCACACTCTGCCAAGATTAAAAGGAATGCCAAATCTGCCACTAAATCAATGGGCAGAGGCCCAAAAACAAACTATGGCACTCATGAACATGGGAGCTATTCAAAAGGTACCACCACAGGAACAAGGGCAATGATTTTACTCCAGACTCTTTCTGGTTCCCAGAAAAGACAAAACCTGGAGGCCCATTCTGGATCTTTCTTCACTAAACACTTACCTGGATGTTCAGAAATTCAAAATGTTGACATTACAGCAGCTTCCTCCCATGCTGGTCAAGCAAGCTTGGCTCATGACTTTGGACCTCAAGGAGGCATACCTGCATGTCCCTATCAGACAAAACTGCAGAAGATACCTCAGGTTCTTAGCTGGTCCAATGCACTATCAATTCTCTGCACTGCCCTTTGGATTATCTACTGCACCCAGGGTCTTCACAAAGTGCCTGGCACCAGTAATTGCATTTTGCAGACAGAAAGGAATTCAAATTCACCCATACCTGGACGACTGCCTGATTCAAGCAGAGAGCAAGGACATTCTTCTACAGCATCTGGTGTTTGTAAAAAAAAAGTTAAGTTGCCTGGGGTACACAGTAAACGAAAAGAAATCAAAACCAGTGCCCTCACAAGAGATAATATTCCTGGGTGCCAGCTTGAACACAACGGCCCAGATGGCTTTTCTCATGCCAGACAAGCAAGGACAACTGACACAATACTTTCAATTGATGGCAACAAAGACCCAACTCCCTGCAAGAAAAATTCTGCAGGCCTTGGGCTTCATGGCATCTTGCATACTACTAATTCCATATGCCAGACTGCATATGAGGAAACTACAATGGTACCTAAAGAATGTATGGTCTCAACACTGTCAACGTTTGGAAACAGTTATACCACTAATACCTTGCCTTCAACAGGAGTTTTGATGGTGGGCTCAAGCTTGTCACCTCAACAAGGGACAGCCTTTCACTCAACCCACAGCCAGGCAAACACTGACAACAGATGCATCGGATTATGCCTGGGGAGCACACATGGCAGGAAAATGTATTCAGGGCAAGTAATCCGCAGAACAAAGGCATCTTCACATCAATCAAAAAGAGATGCTAGCTGTACAAAATTCCCTTATAGCTTTCAAGGACCTGTTGCATCCATGACAACTACTACTAAAGACCGGCAACACCACAGTTATGTGGTACATAAGCAAGGGGGGGCACTCACTCTTACCCTCTCTGCAGACAAGCCATGACCTTGTAGAACACAACTATAAACTATCAAGTTCATCTACAAGCACAATTCCTGCCAGGAGAGAAAAACACACTGGCAGACGACTTAAGCAGAAATATCATGGATCCCCACGAATGGGAATTGAATCCTCAAATATTCAGAATGATGATAAAGAAATGGTGGAGCCTGGACATAGATCTGTTTGCCTCCCCAATGAATTGCCAGCTAAAGAAATTCTGCACAAGGAGTTACCATCCACAAGCATGGAAAGTGGATGCCCTCTCATTCAGCTGGACAAACCTACAAGTATATGCTTTTCCACCACTGCCTCTTCTCCCAAAGGTACTCATAAAAGCCAGGCAAGAAGAGCCAAAAATGATCCTGATTGCACCAGACTGGCCACGCCAGCACTGGTACCCAATCTTAAAAAACTTAGCACAAGGACCACCATGGATTTTGCCTCAAATACCACATCTGCTGTCACAGCACAACAGTCAGTTACTCCACAGCCAGCTAAAGACACTAAACCTAGCTGCATGGAAGATTCCCTAGCCACACAAGCAGTGCCTCTCTCCAAAGCAGTTATGGATGTCATTCTGGAGGCCAGAAGGCCTAGTACCAGGAAAGCCTACTCAGATAAATGGAAGAGATTCTGTGCCTATAACCAGGCTCACAGCCTTGATCCTCTTGTCAAACATTCCTCAGATACTACAATATTTGACTGATGTTGGACATAGGCCTCTCCTTTTCATCCATTAAGATCCACGCCTCTGCCATCTCTGCACATTAAAACACGGATCCAACAATTTTCTCTAATCCTTTGCTAAAACAGTACCTCAGAGGGGCTAAAAGCATAAGACCGCCCCATAGAACACCTACTCCAACTTAGGACCTCAACTTTGTTTTGGAAAAATGAACTTTACCACCTTTTGAACCAGCTAGCACAGCAGAATTAAAATACATTTCTTGGAAAACTGCTCTGCTCCTGGCAATAACTTCTGCAAGAAGAGTTTCAGAATTACAGGCACTAATGGCAGTGGAACTATTCCTCATTTTCCATCAGGACAGGGTGTCCTTAAGCACTAACTCTACGTTTATGCCTAAGGTGGTTTCAAGTGCGTCTCTAAACCAAACCATTCACTTGCCTACTTTTTATCCAAAACCACAGAATAAAAGGGGTAAGACTACTGCATTCATTGGACATTCACAGGCAGTTACGCTTCTACTTGGACAAAACCAAAGCTTTCAGAAAATCTGAGCAATTATTGGTAGCATATGCTGCAGCAGCACAGGGAAAAGCTGTTTCAAAACAGACTATTTCCAAATGGATAGGACATTGCATACGTTTCTGCTATACACACCATGGAAAACCTGTGCCTAACAGCATTAGATCTCACTCCACCAGGGCAACAGCCACTTCAACTGCCTACCTCAGAGGAGTACCTACCAAGGATATTTTGGAAGCAGCAACATGGAGTTCTGTGCATACCTTCACCAAGCATTACCATCTGCCTCTATACTCTAAATCCAGAGCTAGCTTCGCCTCTACAGTGCTGCAGGGCCTTGTAGCCACCCCTAATGCTTTATAGAACCAACCACCCTACCTCAGTTTTGGGATTCTACCCAAGTGTAATGACTGCAGCAGTGTCACACGAACATAGTACAGTTTTGTACCTACCATAAATGTAGAAGTTCTAGTGTAGACACTGCTGCAGTCCAGGTTACCCTCCCTCCTTCCCCTCTTGCTGGTTAGTACGTACCTAGTTCCTCTACCTTTTACTGCCTATGGGGAGTATTTGCTGGTAGCTGAAAGTATGTTTGCATTTCTTATGTATGTTTTATTAGCAATTTGAATTGCCTACCTATTTGGGGGCACCTGACATCTGGGGCAAGAAAAACTGAAGAAAATGGTGTCTGCTGCATCTTGTATACCCCTGTCGCACTGACGTCAGGGAGGAGGCGACAGCAACTGACGCCGGACCAAGACTTTGGAACTCAGGCCAGTTGGGGAACTGCCTGACGGCAGAATAACCCAAGTGTAATGACTGTAGCAGTGTCTACACTCTAACATCTACATTTATGGTAGGTACAAAACTGTACTTTTTCCTGAGGTATTTACTGTGACTTTTTCTAGAAGTAAGTGGACGTGCTTCTTTTGTTATCTAGATGTTTGCATATTTAACAATGTATACCCCATGGTCTAATACTTTTTTGTCATTGTAGGCATCTTTTATATTCTATGGGGCAGCATGCATTATGTACATTTAATTACCTTTAACCTTACACTAAGTATGTTGTGGGCTTTTTGCATCAAAATTGGATCTTTTATTCACTTTAGTAGACATTTCAGTAAATGCAGCTTTGCATACTTCAGCAGCATGATCATTTTTTGAGCTTTCCTTGTACCTGGCTAGTTTCTTTGAGTGCTTTCTAAAACTAGAGTATTTAATTGGGCTGTTCTCCCAAGATAACTGATCTTTCTTGTGGGACATTTCTTGCTGCACTACAACTTTACAAGACAGCTTGAGGATTACCTCTCTCTGCAGCTTGTGACTCCCACAGTTCTCAAGTCTGTTTTTGTGACCGTTTAGATTGATATTTTTCTTTAATTTTCAATATATTTAATGTTATGTAGATGCCTTCTGTTCCCCATTTTCACTTTCCCCATGAATAACACATGACCGTGGCTTTGACGCACCAATGTCTTCGTATCCAAGTTGTAAACTTTCCGGTAGCTTGTCTTGCTTCTTCTCTTTTTGACTTGCAGTTAAAAATATTTAAGCTTTGTTTAGCTTTATTTCAACATTTCTTTTACTTGGTATTGATTTTCTGGCATCATCAGTTTAGTTGAAGTAAGTATTTTACTTTTCAGCCTCCTGCAGTGTACCTTTCTTGTAATCCAGAGTTGAGAGATGACAAGCATAGTTGTTATTACAGGTCTTTCTCAGGAGATTTTTCATTATTTGGCTAGTTATCTGTTAACTTGTCCCTTAGACTACATATAAAATGGACTAAACATTGTATATTTGGATGTGATGAATTGACAAATTACCTGAATTCCTGACATGTATTGTGGACTGTTGTCAGAAATGACTTTGTCTGATCCCATTTCTCAAAAGTTGTAAGATATGACATCAAATATCCCCAGTAATCACTGCTGTGCATGTTATTGTTGGGTGTATTATTTCAATGTACTTGGAATAATAAATTTCACATGTGAAATAGCTTCCTTGAATTAAAACAATACTTGGTATGCTGTTTCTTCCTTTGGACTGTTACTTGAATTGCATGTGTTCTTGGTATGACTTTCCTGTTGTTTTTTCTTTGCACTTCACTGTTCCCAAGTGTGTATGATTCATGTATTCTTTCAAGCATTTGTGCTGTTATGTGAATTAGGAGCTGTTATTTTGCCTGCTTTTAATGTTAATCCTGGAGTAGAACACTTACTTGAAAGAAGAATAAGACTGAATTTCTTCAGTTATAGATCATTTGTGTCCAGGCTAACCACCTCCTTTGACCTTTTTTAGTAACTGCTTTTCTAGGTCCATGTCAGTATATTTCTGGAATTCTTATTCTTCTGTCATTGATACCTGCAGAGTAACTCAAAGGCTCTGTGTAAATTCATCTAGCAGTTTATTCCTCTTTTTGTGGTAAATTTGCTGCACCTAAATAACTGTTAAATTGTTTGGTTTGCATTGCACTTTCTGATTGTACTTTAGATTAATAATATCTGCTGTCCTGGAAGTGCCTTCTACAAAGATTTTCTGAATATGCTTTGCAAGGGTTTATGTTCCTTTGACACCTGAACAGCTTTAACATAAGCATATTTGTGTCATTCACACAGTATTGCTAATGCCTCCTTTTTTCTTTGTGTATCTTTTGTGCATGTGTAAATGCTTTTGACCCACAGGCAGCTGATCTCTTCTCTTGTAGAATCACAGCCTTCGATGCAATTCCAGTTGGAAGCCAGTTGCTATACAACTGGCCTTTAGAAGTTATTTTAGGAGTAGTACTACTTTAAACATTGCAAGATACTGCTTCATTACCTAGAAACCTTATTGCCTGTAAGTGTATGTGCATTTGCTTTTATTTGAATTGAAGTTATGCTGTCCTGATTAAACTGACAGCTGTACCAGTCCTATATTGTGTTTGTGTGTCAAACCTCACACTAAAAGATATCGGTTGTGCTTACATCACTTTGCAAGCCTTCAGTTACTTTTAAACTGGCCATTTGGCGCACTTCTGGTGCTGTTGAAGTAAATTGAAGTCTAAGGAATCTTTACTATTCTAATAGCATATTATATGTGCACCTTTCTTCATTTACCTTCATCTACCAGAATTCCTAATTTGCATGCAGTACTGAAAATAGATGAAACTTTGCCTTCCTGAATCACATTATTTGGGTCTTGTGGATCAGTACAAGTCCAAATAATATATTGCTTTACAACAGTAGCTGTACTGTTTATTTGTTCGTATTATTTACATTGCTTTTTAGTGCCACCTGAACATTCCATTCAGATCAGTTCCTGCTGAGTTGTAATCCTGGGCACCACTGGTTCATTTCTTGGCATATGTCAGTGTTGTAGCATTGAGGTTAAGTTGCATGTGATATTTGTCTGGTAACCTTTAAACAAATGATTCTCAACAGATAGCACAGATAAGTTTGGTGCAGAATACTTTGGGTTCTGTTCTCACATTGGGTAGTTGCATTAATGTTATAATACTGACACTACGGTGCAGCACAAGGAAGCACTGCACGTCTGAGTGTGACCTCCTTTGGATGAGATGTTAGACCAAGGCACCCCATCTGCTTGAGTTGGTGGTAGCAAAACTTTACAGCACCCAGTGAAAAGATATTTTTCCCTGGCAAAATTTCTCCTTGTCAGTATGAACACCACTTTGGATTTCCCCTGAGAAGAGGCATTGACCTATTGGGAGTAGCCTTGTTAACAAAGTGTAAATTAAATTTAAAAAATGATCATGAAAGATGCCAGTGCTCTGGCTTTGTTCATTACTTGAGACATTGCTGCATTCCTGAATGTACATCACACAAGAATGTACATCACGCAATAATTAATTTACCTTTCCTAGCTTTTCACAAGCCAAGCAACGTAGAACTGACTTGAGGGCGATATTTCAATCTGAGGCCTTATGTTCATGTGGCAGTTACTCCGAGGATTAGTCTATGAGATGTTAACACTCTGCTACTTCCTCAACCTCCATTCGCATATTATGCGACGCTGAGTGAGTCACTTAACCAGAGTGTGCTCCTGGTCTGAGTCTAAAAAATGTCCACATGGATCATTGTTCTGTCCCAGTAAAATACAAATGAAATATTCACTTCTTTTGAATGGTTTTTCTTAGTGCCCTGAATATGCTAATAGTATGCACAAAGCACTTTACATAAACATTGGATATTTTGTTCACCTCAGTAGACATTTCAATAAATGCAGCTTTTCGTACTTCAGCATCATAGTCATACGTTGAATTTTCCATGTGCCTGGCTGGTTTCTTCAGTGGCCCATTGTTTCCTGATCACATGGGAGGGTATATTGGGAATAAAAGATTAAACTATAATCTTGAAAATTATTTTCAGATACTCATACTCTACATCTGTCTAGTTTATATTCATATTCAGTGTTTTATTAATTCTTGGCATTTCTTTACAATCACTATTCCTGATGCACTTTCAGACTTCACAGTATCAACTCTGTTCACTTTAATAGTACCAGCAAATAGGTTGTGTTAATATGCTTTGACCGTAGAATCTGCAAATGTGTGTAGCTGTAAGTGACTTATTTCTCTCATCAAGCTTATAGTCCCATCTGATGCATGGAGTTTGAATTTTAGTTGGCCCTGACTTCTTAAGCACCCCATGGCTCTCTTTCCCATATCATCACTGTTGGTGTATTTTCACCTCTCTATTTTACTGTTTTGGCCTTGCACATTTCCACTTCATCCATTAATTCCTTTGACTGTGAGGGCATGCTTGTCCCCAGGTGTAGGAGATTCAGAGAAAACCAGCTAGCCTGAAGGTAGTAGAGAGGATACTTTTGGTGGCCTGTGAATCACCGTAGAGTTTGACAGTTCAGAGCAGTTTTCCCAAGAGTTAGAGCAAGTCTTGCTTTAATAATTATATTGAAAGAGAATCACTGAAGAATTTTATGAATATATTTGCTTACATATACAGAAAAGGAAAAGGGCAAACATGACACTCTGAGCCAAAGCTCAAAACAAGTTTTGTTTTCTGTCCATTGTCAATTATGCATAGTTTATTCTGTGTCAGTAGTGACCTAGATTCGAAAATACATTTCAGTTATTGGAGGTGAAGATGAGAGGGGGAGTGATGGAGCACCCACCAGCAACTCTACAGCATATACATGATTGCTGCCTTTGTATTGTAAGGGAGGTGGAGTAATGGATGAAGTACTGTTTCACACAATATAGACATAATGCATGGGAATAGTTTGCCCTAGAGCTAGAGAGGATAAAACTAACAAGAAATTTAGTGCTTTATGTGAGAGAGTGAAGAATCCTGCTGTCAGTAGAAAAGCCATTGACTGAGTAGTGTCTACACTATAGCTGCAGTGCTTAAAATGGTGGACAAGACCTTGCTGAACAAATCATACTCAGCTGCTGTTGATGTTTTTTTTTTTCTTTTCAGCCTTCAGTTTGATCCTGCACCTCGTCGTGGAGAACCTCATGTGACACGCCGTACCCCGGACTATTTCTTGTAATCTTCTTTTTGACTCTTGTCCCACTGTTGGAAGTAAACCTGGTGTTCAACTTAATCAACAGTACTTTTAGTACTTGTCTACCTGTTTGGAGTCCGTTTCAGCTTAAAATCCTCGACATGGACCAAAGTGTGCCATACCGATGATCGTTTAGCACAGCTAGAGGTTATTCAGATTTGAAATTCAACATAACATCTCACTATATCCAGCATCAGTCTGTTCTACAGTTTGCCTGCTGTACTATTTGTAGTAATGGTTTTAAAAATCAGGGCTGTTTTAACAGTTCTTTGTGGCATCCTTATTTTTGCAGATAT
This sequence comes from Protopterus annectens, assembly GCF_019279795.1. Classification (NCBI taxonomy): domain Eukaryota; kingdom Metazoa; phylum Chordata; order Ceratodontiformes; family Protopteridae; genus Protopterus; species Protopterus annectens. The sequence goes on along the minus strand of NC_056751.1, from coordinate 106,871,719 downwards.
TTATACATTTTAGCGGTAGTCTTTCAGGCATGAATAGGGTTTGAAGTTTATTTTTAATTAAATAAGCTTACCCCATTTTTTTCTGGGGTTGGGTGGGAGGGTATGCAGAAGATAACGGGATACAGAAGGTTGATGCTTTAAGAAAGTTTGCTGTATTGTTTTATCAAACAAAAAAAATCCCCCTCCCATATTTACTGTTTTTTTGTCAATGTATCTTTTTTTTCTGTATAGTTGTCATTAAAGTGTTTGCATCTTACTTGATGTATTTGAACAAATAAAACTTTTGATCGTAATAATAAAGCTGGTATATGTAATTGGAAGCCTACCCCCGATAAACAAACTAATCCGTTTCTGTTCAGTTCTGTAACTCCATCTACATGTCTGTTTTTTAGACTGCATTACAAATATTATGTAACCAAGTACACAGTATACGATTCCATCATTATAAGTTGATAATCATGTAGTTCACGGTAATTAATAATGCAAGTAGTGACATGTACAGCAGAATGTGGAAGTGAAGAATTTAAAAGGCAGTAGTGACACAGCTTGAATCCTTGAATAAAGGTACAGATTGAGCAGTTAAGGCATTAGATGAAGGTGCAGTCGGGCAAGTGTAGAGTTGTTTGAAAGTGAGACTTTGCAGAAACCCCAAGGAATTGCACAATCAGGAAGTCTGGGCCATCAACTAACAGAAAATGGTAAGAAAAATGTTGGCAAGGTACATTGACAAGGTCCTGCTGAGCAAGATCAGATGTACTTCTTTTCACTTGCTGCAGTATTCTTAACCTGAGGGATTGCCCGCCTGAAGGCAACCCGACGGCCAGTATACAAAAGTCTTGTACTACTGTAGGGTTTGTGGGACGTCACATTTAGGCTGCTATCAGACATAGGCCATAAAAGTGACATATGCACGTACCATCCTCTGACCTTTTCTGCCTCCAGTCAGAACGCCGTTCTGACCATCGGTCTGATCGTTTCAGCATTTGCGACTTCAGACTTTTGCCAGATAAGTGCCCCATTGGGGAATATTTTCTCGTATTGTTTTGGTTATGTCATCCAGGAAGGCCAAGTGCCAGTGTGAAACACAAATTTTGCATAAGGACAGCCATTCACAGTGTCTCTCTTATTTAGGCCCTAACCACAACTGCTGTAGCATTTGCCAGTCCTTTGTTCTAAGACCCTTAGAAGCAGGCTTTCCTCTCTGTTTATTTAGAGAACCAGTGGCTTACATTAAGTGTATAAGAGGGTACCTCGGGGTCCAATGCCGAGCCGGTGAAGCACAAGGACAAAAAACCTCGGCCTGCACCTCCACTGTCAGACGTTTCTCCAGAGGTGCTTGTCAACCCGGAGGCTCTTCCGACTTCAGGCACGGATTCACAGGCCGAGCCCAGATGTTCTTCGTGTTTCACTGTTGCAGTCTTAACCTGTGGATTATCCCTACTGTGGTAGCCCTCGGCCGGCCCGAATACCAGAGTCAGTTTTCCTGCATCTGCTGCTGTCACTGCCTAACGTCAGGTCATCGGTGCTATAAAGGAAGACAGCCGATGCCATTACATCAGTCTTTCTCACAGTGGAGCCCATAGCAGAAGCAGTTCGCAAGTGTGCCGGTCGGTCACTACCAGTGTTTGAATTACAGCTGAAAACGCCTAAAGCCAAGTACCCCATTGGGGGTCCTTTTTTCTTGCACTAACTGATGTCCGAAAAAGTTAACTTGTCTCACCTGTGGAAAGCAAATGCCACCCAGAGACTTCCATTCGTACTGCGTCATTTGTTTAGGCCCAGACCACGATGTCCCCAGTTGCCGGTTCTGTGCCCGCTTTAACGCGAGAACCATTCATCATAAAGCTCTTATTGTAGCCAGGTATCTTCGTCTTCACATTCTGAAATAGCATCAGTCAGCCAGCAATCCGTAGGCATTCCGAAAAAATGTAAGGATAAAGATAGAGACAGACCACACAAGGCTAAGCCTTCCGACGACTCCACCGCTAAGCAGGTAGTCAGTTCTCCAGAATTCAATGAGGCTCCTTCGCAGCCCCTGATGCCCAATTCGATACCTTTGCAGGCCTGTACTGAGACTGTCAGTCTGGTATGCCACAGAAATCTTCTTTGCCTTCCGTCTTAGGTTGTCTCAGCCTTGATTGGGTCTGGAGCTGCGACACGAGCATCGGCTTCCAAGGTTTTTCGCACTACCAAATCTAGACAAAGAACGATGTCTTCTCCAACTACAGTTTCTTTGACTGATGGATACTCTTAGGCCTAGAGGCAAGACCACTCCTAGAAAAACTAACTCTAGCCACCATTTTACTCCTGCTACACCACCCCAAGCTCAAATGCTTAAAATGGCGGAGGATCTTATCACCCTTATCAGGGTTAGTCAGGTCACACCTTCAAAAAGGAAGAGACCTTTCTCCTGAAATTCTGACAGAACAAGATTCTGAAGAGTCTGATTATTCAGATTTTGAAGAGGAACAACCTCCTCTGACTGCTTATGAGGATTCAGATGAATCCATTCCTTCTGCCTCCCCACCAGAAGATCTTTCCTTTGAGGAAACCCTTCTTACCCTCAGAGAACATTTCCACTGGGAATCCCAGGACTTCCCTCAGTCTAAGAAAAGACTTAGAGTTTCTAGACCTGCCCCAGCACAAGACCCTTGGCCATCCCTCCAATCTTCAAGGTGGTTGATGTCTTCCATGAATCCAGCTCAACTCCTGATGTCCTCCCACCTGCTCCCAGAAAACCTGACAGGTGTTAGAGTACTGAATTCTCTCAAATACCTGTACAGAAATCCTCCTGCAGACCCGGAGGTCATTACACAGGGACCAAAAAGAGCTAAGGCTAGTTCTGCCACGAATCCTATTCCTTCTGACAAGGACTCCAGAGCTCTGGACAGATGGGGTAAAAAAGTATACACCACTGCAACCTTTGCTATCAGAGCACTCAACTGTCAGTTCCACATGTTAAAATATCAACAACACACTTTGGAACTATTAAAACAAAAGATTTCAAACTTTCTTGATGGTGCCAATTCGAAAGAGCAGATTTACTGCACTCTACTTGTCAAGTGGCTAAACACTCATTACACTGTGGATATGACACTCTAGAAGCCTCAAGCAGGGCAGCAGTGTCAGGATCTGTCATTAGGAGACCTGCATGGTTGAAGGAACAAACCTCTCCTTGATCATGTCAAATCTAAATTACTTGATGTACCCTTGGATGAGGACCGCTTGTTTGGAGTAAAAGCAGAAGAGGTGCTTAAAAAGATGGAAGACCCGGGAAAATCTATGCAAATAGTAAAGGATTTCCTTCAGGTACAACCTCCTAGGTTCAGCAGGAATTTTCCCTCAAAATACGGGTCTTTTCCTGCACCCAGCAGACAGGGGCAAGATAAGTCCCGCAAGGACAGACTACCCAGACTCCTATCCCACGGACAGCAGAGAACCAAACAGTGGACCACTTCACTCCAAAGGCAGGGAGTTCTAAGCCATCCCTCTATGGCAAAAACTCTCAATGACTCCCTCGCCCCCTCTGCTCTCTTTTCACTCACCAAAAAGTAAGAGGAAGGCTTTCCCTCTGCAAAGAAAATTAGCTTTCTGTAACCAAGGGACAGTGGGTCTTACAGATCATTTTTCAGGGATGCAAATTCTCCAACAAACTCCCAATTCCAGGAGGGCACCCAGACTTGTCTCCAAATCAGTGGGCAGAGGCATTGAAACAAGTCCAAACTCTGATCTCCTAAGGGGCAGTAGAAACTGTCCCCTCAGATCAAACAGGCAAAGGCTTTTATTCCAGATTATTCCTTGTTCCCAGAAAAGAGGGCAGTTGGCGACCCATCCTGGATCTATATATTCTGAACACCTTCCTGGTGGTCCCCAAATTAAAAATGCTAATGTTGCAGCAGCTGCTGCCTATGCTGACAAAAAATGTCTTGTTAGATGTTCTTCGTGTTTCACTGTTGCAGTCATTACATTTGGGTTATCCTGGCAGGTTGCCCTCAGTCGGCCTGAATTCCAAAGTCTTGGGTCCTGCATCAGTTGCTGTCGCATCTTCCCTCATGTCAGGGGTATAAAAGATGCAGTCGACGCCATTTTCTTCAGTCTTTCTTGCCGCGCGGTGCCAGAAGCAGTTCGTAAGTGTCGGTTGGCCGACTCCTGAGATTTTCGTGTTAGAGTTTCAGATCTGAAGTCTTCATTAAAAGCCAAGTACCCCAATGGGGAAACTTTTTTCTTGCTCCAGACCAATGTCAGAAAAAGTTAATTGTATTTCTTGTGGGAAGCAAATACTTCATAAGGACTTTCATTCTTACTGTATTCCTTGCCTAGGCCCTGACCACAACGTTGCTAGTTGTCGGTTTTGTGCTAGATTTACAAAACGCAATATTAAGCGTCGGTATGATTTTGCATTAATCTATTTTGGGTGAAGATTTAATTATACAGTGTCGTCAGGTAGCCATCCGACTACCGGAGTTCACAAAAAAACGCAAAGAAAAAGACAGGCAACCGAGGTCCAAAACCAATGAAGCTTCTTCTAAGCAAGTTGCCGGTTCTCCGTGAGGCACTTTCGCAGCCCCAGACACCCGCTATTTGAGTCTGAGGCTGCCCCCGACTCACACATGGAGTCAGCCGGGCCACTGGAAACTCAAGGTATTGGACCCTCGGAGATCATTCCCTCAGATGGGTCCGGAGCCGCTGAGCAGGCATCGGCTTCTGAGGGTGTATTCAGACCTAAACAATTTTATATATAAAGCTGACTTCAAAGACCTAAAACACCTTTAAAGGCAAAGAAACAAGTTCACCAGCCACAAGGACAGGCCTCCATGCCCAAAAAACAGATGCTCAAAATGGCCGAAGACCTAATTACCTTGATCAGGGGTTCCCATCCCCTCCTGATAAGAGGCCTAGGCAAGAAACAGACTATGTATCTTCAGATCAGGTTTCCATTTCTTCTGATTCCTCTTCTGATCAGGAATGTTCTCTTCCTCCCTATGAGGATTCTGAAGCTAAAGAATCAATTCCTTCAGCTTCTCCTCCCGAGGACTACTCTTTTGGGGAAACCTTGCATACTATGAGGGAGCACTTCCACTGGGAGAGAGCCAAGATTTTTCAGAATCTAAGAAAAGGCTCAGACTTCCTTTTACTACCTCAACACAGGCCTCTAGCTATTCCACCTGTGTTGGACATTGTAGATGTGTTCTCGGAGTCCAGTTTAACCCCTGACTGTGTACCACCAGCTCCTGTTAAGCTGGACAGATACTACACGGTCCCTGACTCTCATAAATTCCTTTTCAAAAACCGTACTGCAGACCCAGAAACTGTTTCTCAGGGTCTAAAAGAGGTCAAGGCTTCTACTGCAAAAAACCCTACCCCCTCTGACAGGGATTCTAGGGTGCTGGATAGATGGGGAAAAGAGATTTACACATCTGCTACTTTGGCTATAAGGGCTTTAAATTGCCAGTTTCATATGCTCAAATATCAGCAATATATCATGACACTGCTTAAACAGAAAATGATGGCAAATTCTGATTGTGCAGAAAAAGATGAAATGCAGGATTTATTGCATGCAGCTGAACAAGTTGAAAAGCATACTTTGCAATGTGGGTTTGATTCTCTGGAGGCCTCCTGCAGGGCCACTGTTACGGGTTCTGTCATTAGGAGGCATACTTGGTTAAAGGAACAAACTCTGCCTGACCATGTTAAAGAAAAAATATTAGATGCTCCTTTACAACATGATACCTTGTTTGGTGTTAAGCAGAAGAGGTGTAAAGAAAATGGAGGATAAAGCTAAATCTATGCAAACGGTCAAGGATTTTTTTACAGGTACAGCCACCTAGATATAGCAGACACTGACCTACAAAGAATTGGTCTTTTCCAGTCTCACACAGACCTCAAAAGGGCAGATCCAGACGACCTAGAGGCAGATCACAGCCGTAAGGATCCTACAGGCCTAAGCAGTGAAGTGCTTCTACCTCCAAAGGTGGAGAAGACAAAGCACAATTATACAGGAAACAGTCCCAATGAGTTCCCCCTGCCTGCACCAAGCACTTATCTTCTGGCAGCACCCTTGGGGGGAAACTAGCACTTTTTTTCTCAAAATTGGCACATTATAACCCAGGACAAATGGGTTCTAGACAGTGTCACAAGGCTACAAGTTCCACTTCCATACCCTGCCAAGGGCAAACACCAGACCTGCCAAAAAATCAATGGGCAGAGGCTCAAAAACAAGTTGCAGCTCTCATGGACATGAGGGCTATTCAACAAGTGCCACAGCAAGAGCAGGGACAGGGATTTTACTCGACTGTTCTTGGTACCCAGAAAGGACAAAGCATAGAGACCAATACTGGACCTATGTATTATAAACACTTTCCTGAATATACCAAAATTCAAGCTGTTGACCTTACAACAGCTTCTGCCCATGCTGGGCAGCAAGGCTTGGCTCGTAACTTTAGACCTAAGAGGCATACCTGCATGTCCCAATCAGACAATCATGCCTCAGATTCAAGACTGGTTCAAAGCATTACCAATTCTCTGCACTGCCCTTTGGCTTATCTACTGTGCCCAGGGTCTACACAAAGTGCCTGGCACCAGTAATTGCTTACTGCAGACAGAGGAATACAGATATTTCCTTACTTGGATGACTGCCTCATACAAGCAGAGAACAAGGACAATTCTACTACAGCATCTGACATTTGTGATAAGACGTTTAACATGCTTAGGGTACACAGTCAACAAAAAGAAATCAAAACTAGTACCCTCTCAAGAGATAATATTCCTGGGTGCAAGCTTAAATACAACTGCCCAGATGGCTTGTCTCACTCCAGGAAAAGACAACTGACTACCTATTTCAAGGAAATGGCAACAAAGGCCCAGTTATCTGCAAGAAAAATTCTGCAGGCTTTGGGCTTCATGGTGTCCTGCATCTTACTAATTCCATATGCAAGACTGCATATGAGGAAATTTCAGTGGTACCTAAAAAGTGTCTGGACACATTGCCACAGTCTGGAAACAATGATTACTCTAATTCCCTGCCTGCAACAGGAATTTTGATGGTGGACAAAGGCTTGTCACCAAAACAAGGGACAGCCATTCTCACTACCCCCAGCCAGGCAGAGCCTAACGATGGATGCTTCAGATTATGCCTGGGGGGCACACATGGCAGGAAGAGGCATTCAGGGCACCTGGTCCTCAAACCAAAAGCATCTACATATCAATCAAAAAGAGATGCTAGTTGTTCAAAATGCCCTAACAGCCTTCAAGTGCCTACTTCATCCGGGACAACTACTGATAGACAACACCAGGGTCATGTGGTACATAAACAAGCAGGGGGGCACTCATTCTTATCCCCTGTGCAGACAAGCCATGGCTTTATGGGACACAGCATTGACTTACCAAGTTCATCTTCAGGCACAATTCCTGCCAGGAAAAGACAATACTCTGGCAGACGAACTAAGCAGAAACTTCATGGATCCCCACGAGTGGCACCTGGATCCACAAATCTTCAGCATGATAAAGAAATGGGGACGCCCGGACATAGATCTGTTTGCCTCCCCTCAAAACAATCAACTAAAAAGATTCTGCACAAGGACTTATCACAGACAAGCTTGGAAAGTGGACACCTTATCTTTCAACTAGACAAACATATCAGTATATGCCTTTCCTCCACTGCCTCCTCCCCAAGGTACTCCTAAAGGTCAGGCAGGAGAAACCAAAATTTATTCTGATTGCCCCAGACTGGCCACACCAGTACTGGTATCCAATCTTAAGGAACTTGTCCCAATGCTCAGCCTGGACCTTACCTTAAATACCTCATCTACTGTCTCAGCAAAACCATCAGATTCTGCACAGCCAACTCAGGACCCTAAACCTAGCAGCATGGCTGATAATGTAGCCATACAAACCACACCTCTCAGTAAAGCTGTGATGGATGTCATTTTAGAATCCAGGTGGCCTAGTACTAGAAAATCCCATGCTGGGAAATGGAAAAGATTTTGCGCTTGGAACCAAGCTCAAGGAACTGATACAGTTGTTCCAAATATTCCTCAGATTTTACAATACGTAACTGAGATGCTGGGCAAAGGTCTATCTTTTTCATCAATTAAAATCCATGCCTCTGCCGTTTTGGCTCATTACAATACAGAGCTGTCACTCTTTTCTCATCCTTTATTAAGACAGTACCTCAGAGGAGCCAAAAACTTAAGGCCTCCAAGGAGAACGCCAACACCTGCATGGGACCTCAATTATGTCTTGGGAAAACTCACCTTACCTCCTTTTGAGCCAGCTGCTACTGCGGATATAAAGTTCTTATCTTGGAAAACAGCTCTGCTCCTAGCAATAACTTCTGCAAGATGAGTTTCAGAGCTACAGGCTGTCATGGCTGTGGAACCCTTTATAATTTTTTATCCAGACAGGGTCTCTCTGAGAACAAACCCTACATTTATGCCTAAGGTGGTATCCAGTGTAGCCCTTAACCGAACAATTAATTTGCCAACCTTTTATCTAAATCCACAGAACAAGGGGGAGAAAATTCTGCATTCTTTTGACATACACAGACAACTTAGATTCTACTTGGGCAAAACTAAAGTGTTCAGAAGGTCAGAAAAATTACTAGTGGCATATGCCACAGCATCACAAGGAAAGGCTATCTCCAAGCAGACTATTTCAAAATGGATAGGTCACTGCATTCGATTCTGCTACTCACAACATGGCAAACCAGTGCCTAAGGGCATTGGGCCACATTCAACCAGAGCTGAAGCCACTTCTGCAGCCTTTCTCAGGGAAGTACCAACCAAAGACGTTTTAGAGGCTGCTACTTGGAGTTCAGTGCATACCTTTACAAAACATTACAATCTGCCTCTTTACTCTAAATCCAGGGCAGGCTTTGCTACTGCAGTTCTGCAGGGCCCCGTAGCCGCTCCAAATGCTGTTTAGCTCCAGCCCCCCAACCATAGCTTTGGGACTCAACCCAAATGTAATGACTGCAACAGTGAAACACGAAGAACATAGTACAGTTGTGTACATTTACCGTAAATGTAGATGCTCGAGTGTAAAGGTACTGCTGAAAGTCAGATTAGAGAGGCCACAAATGATACTCATTGCACCAGACTGGCCATGCCAGCATTGGTATCCAGTTCTAAGGAACATGGCCCACGGCCCATCATGGATTTTACCACAAATTCCTCACCTGCTCACCCAGCGAGACAATCAGATTCTGCACAGCCAGCTCAAGACTTTAAACCTGGCTGCATGGCAAATTACCTAAACAACCAGCCAACTCCTCTATCCAAAGCTGTTATGGATGTCATTCTGGAGGCCAGGAGGCCCAGCACCAGGAAAACCTCTTCAGACAAATGGAAGAGATTTTGCGCCTGGAATCAGGCTAAAGGCCAAAATCCCCTTGATCCAAACATTCCAAAGATTCTACAATTTTTAACTGAGATGTTGCACAAAGGACTTTCCTTTTCATCTGATCCACACCTCAGCAATTTCAGCTCATTACAACATGGATCCTCCTTTATTCTCACATCCACTCCTATGACAGTTCCTCAGAGGGGCTAAGAACATAAGACCGCCCAGGAGAGCACCAACACCTACTTGGGATCTCAACTTTGTTCTGGAAAAGCTTACGCTGCCGCCCTTTGAACCAGCGTTTTCAGCTGATTTAAAATTTCTTTCATGGAAAACTGCCCTGCTACTAGCAATAACCTCAGCTAGAAGATTCTCAGAGCTACAGGCACTAATGGCAGTGGAGCCTTTCCTCATTTTTCATCAAGACAGAGTCTCTCTACGAACTAACAGGCAATTACGTTACTACTTGGATAAAACTAAGGCTTTCAGAAAATCTGACCAGCTCTTTGTAGCCAATGCTGCAGGATCACAAGGAAAAGCTATCTCAAAATAGACCATTTCTAAATGGATAAGGGCATTGCATATATTTCTGCTACACGCATCATGGGAAAACCGGTACCTGCTAACATTAGGTCCCACTCCACCAGGGCTACAGCTACATCAGCACCCTTTCTCAGGGGAATGCCAACCAGGGATATTCTGGAAGCTGCAACTTGGAGTTCATTGCACACCTTCACCAAATGCTACCACTTACCCCTATATTCTAAGACTAGAGCTGGTTTTGCCACTGCAGTTTTGCAGGGCCTACTAGCTTCTCCTAACCCTGTTTAACTCCACCACCCATCCTTAGCTTTGGGATTCAACCCAAGTGTGATGACTGCAGCAGGGTAACACGATGAACATAGTACAGTTTTGTACCTACCATAAATGTAGATGGTAGAGTGTTCACCCTGCTGCAGTCCAGGTTACCCTCCCTCCATCCCCGCTGAACTAGCTGAACTTATCTATACCACTCTATCCTATACAACCTCTGTGGTGTATTTGCTTGTACCTGAAGGTATTTTATTTTTATATAGCTAAATATATATATATATATATATATATATATATATATATATATATATATATATATATATTGCCTACCTATTGGGGGGCACCTGACATCTGGGGCAAGAAAAACTGAAGAAAATGGCGTCGGATGCCTCTTGTATACCCCTGGTGCACTGACATCAGGGAAGAAGCGACAGTAACTGATGCCGGACCAAGACTTTGGAACTCAGGCCAACTGCAGGACCGCCTGACGGCAGTATAACCAGTGTGTGATGGCTGCAGCAGGGTGAACACTCTAACATCTGCATTTATGGTAGGTACAAAACTGTACTCTCCACCTGTGCATCCTGCATTTCTGGATGCCTTTCACAGTGCTTCACGAACTCCAGTCTCCCAGGCCCCAGCTGCCAAGAAACCAGACCACTTCTACAAGGTCCCTGAGGGTTGTAAATTCCCATTTGGGTGCAGTGCTGCAGACCCAACAGTCATTTCTGTAGCTACAGATAAACCATCTTGGATGCTTCCCTCTTCCAGTCTTCTCCCATCAGGCAGAGAGTAGAACCCTTGAGAGTCTGGGTAAAAAAGCCTATACTTAAGCCACCTTGTTTTTCAGGGCCATCAATTATCAGACACACATGACTAAGTATTCCTTAGAGCTTGTCTCAGGCGTGTAATGCCATTGTAAATCTCCCAGAGTCGGAAAGAAACGTCTTGGCTCTATCTTAGAAGCTTTCTCCCAAGTAGCAAAACATTCCATTAAATGCAGCTGTGATGCTGCAGAGGCTTGTGTTAGGGCAGCTGCTACTGTTTCAGTTCTTAGAAGATTGTGGCTCAGATTTCAGCCCCTCCAGGATTACTTCAAATCTAAATTAATCGATGCACCATTAGACAATTCAGCCTTATTTGATACGGCAGCAGCCTCTCTAAGTCCCTACAGGAAAAATGTAAGCAACGCAGAGTTGAAACACATGCTGGTTTCTCCTATGCCCAGGTTTCATAGGAGTTTCCCATCTAAGCCTGTTTTCATCCAAAGCCGCACTCAACATCCCTCCAGTAAGTCTTCCAGAGGAGGTAAGAGACAATAGAAACCTAGGTGATGTTAATTGTGTTTCACTGTTGCAGTCGTTACAAAATGGGTTATCTGGCTCCCGGTAGCCCACAGTCGGCCAGAATACCAAAGTCCTTGATGTTCTTCGTGTTTCACTGTTGCAGTCATTACATTTGGGTAATCTGCTGGCAGGCTGCCCTCAGTCGGCCTGAATTCCAAAGTCTTGGGTCCACCATTTTCTCCAGTCTTTCTTGCCGCGCGGTGCCTGAAGCAAAAGCAGTTAGCAAGTGCTGGTCGGCCGACTCCTGAGATTTTCGTGTTCGAATTTCAGATCCGAAGTCTTCATTTAAAGTTAAGTACCCTGTTGGGGAAACTTTTTTCTTGCTCCAAACCGATGTCAGAAAAAGTTAATAATTTTATTTCTTGTGGGAAGCAAATACCTCATAAGGATTTCCATTCTTATTGTATTCCTTGCCTAGGCCCTGATTGTGACGTTGCTAATTGTAAGTTTTGTGCTAGATTTAACCAACGCACTATTAAGCATTGGCACGATTTTGCATTTCATAATACATATTATACATTATGTGTCGAATTTGTGGATGTCAGCTTTTACCCTACTAACAGTACTACAGGAGGATTTATTTATGGATTTATGGACAACAGGGTTTTGTCTATAGTGTTTATTTGGATCTCTTCATGTTTTTCATTTATGCGAACATATAGCTTCTAGCTACGGTATCATAAGTACAACATAACAGGTACTGTCGTTTGATTTTAAGCCCTATTTGGAAGTCCATTCTGGGTCTACGCATATATTCTAGCCAGGACTTTGTTTGCCCATTCTATTTTTTGATCATTTATTCAGGATTAGTTGGACTTGCATTTCATTTTACATTTGATTCTACAGTTTAAACTGACATTTTATATGGAGATCCCATTTATGTGTTTTTTTTACTAATATATATATAGAGAGTAGGAGGAACGAGGCAGCTTTCCGATGGTGCGACCATATACTGGCCTATTCGACCATTGTTTTTGGGCACCTTTCAAGTGTTAACACATTATACATAAATTGTCTATTTTTGTTGTATTTGCTATATGAAGGGCTGATTTAGCCCTGTTGGTCATGATATTTGTTTGTTAATCTTCGTGACTGTTGATGCATACTTTCCTGGAGGTTTAATTGTGACAATATGTGATTGATACTAATGTTAATATAACTCTATTCTAATGATTGATGTGTTTGCAGGCATATTCAAACAACATTTTTAGATATAAGCTTTACTGTTATGCCATTTCCATTCCCTATTAAATGTGCCTTTTTTTAAAGACAACTAGGGTGAATTTTTTGGGGATGATATTTTTTATATCATATTCAATAAGGTCCATTTGACTGGCTTTATTGTTTTGAAAGTTATGTGGAACATGCCTTTCTGCTTTTGACCTAATATGACATGATAGTTTTTGGTCTCTAGCTCTATATTCGGGCCTTAATACTAGAAAAAATATTTTTTCCACAAGCTGCTTTATATTTTCGACCTTAAACACAGGCATAATAACAATAACACAATTTGATTTATATTGATCCTATATTTGTGGAGTTGAAACTTTCAGTTGTTTTTTTATAAGCTCTCTTTTTACATCATCTCAAGATTCTTGACATTTAGTGATGTTTTATGACAATTTATGACATTGAGTGATTTGATTTCTGTCAATTTGAGAAGCTAAGATATTGGTTGGGACGCAAGTCCACCAAAGATTTATATTTTATTTTGGATAAACCGGTTGGGGCATATAATTTTAGCAGAGACGAGTAGTCTATCGAAACATATATCTGATTTATCATTAGTGATTTATCAGTCCGTTTAGGCTTTGTTTCATATTCATATATCATTAAGCCCCAGCTTGTTTGGTTTGATGTATGAATAAAATATAGTAGTGGAGACGAATGGTCAACTACTTGCCATTATATTATTTGATACTTCTGGTCAATATCACTTGGTATATTATTACCTCTATGGGCCAACCCAACAAAATGCTTACTTTGAACAAGCTTAAACTGTTTTTTTAGCTGTTTGTTGCATTGTTGCATTATATATTATCTGCACTTAGTTACATTTGGTCGAAAGTTTGTTTGTTAAATTTAACTGTTGAGGCTGCCCACTAAAGTGTGCTAGCCTGTGTAACTGATTTATTACTGTTTCCTGCATTTCTGTGTGCTTTCTATCTCAAAAACAAAAAAAGAATCCTTGTTTTCCCACCTCTCCTCGACTAGTTTAGACCAGTATACAGGCTTTGCTGTATTCTGGGCTGTGGTGTAGTTCCTGTGTTGTCCATTGCCTTACTTGGATAGAAGGAAGTTTCTTTGCTCGCCAGTGGGAGTGGGGAGCCTTGAGCAGCCTTATCTGTCCCTGAAGGAGTGACCTCAACACAGGAGCTTGTAGTAATTGGTTGATGTCCTTCAAGGATGCATCTGCAGTCATAACATATGGGCTGTCCTGCCTCAGGCAGCCCTTCGGTCGGCCGGATTCCAATGTCTGGGTCTGGCCTCGGCTGATGCACTTTCCCCGACGTCAGAGCGTCTGGGGTATAAAAGCATCAGCTGACGCCATTTTCCTCAGTCTTTCTTGCCGCGCGGTGCCCGAAGCAGAAGCTGTTCACAAGTGCCGGTCGGTCAGATCCAGTGAATTCAGCTACCGAAGACTTCGAAAAAAGCTAAGTACCCCGTTGGACTCTTTCTTGCCTCAGCCGATGTCAGACAAAGTAAATAATTGTTTAACTTGTGGGAAACAAATACCTCATAAGGATTTCCATTCCTACTGCCTTCCTTGCTTAGGCCCAGACCACGACGTATCGGCCTGTTCAGCCTGTGCTTCCTTCAACCGACGAACCCTTAGACGTCGGTCAGTTTGCAGAGGAATTTTTTGGGGCCAGTTTTGCTTATAAAATGCCGTCGGAGACTCCGACTTCGCATCTAGTGAAAAAACGGAAGGAAAAGGACCGACACTTGCGGCCCGCGGTTTCGGCTGAAACCACGGCTAGGCCTACCGCGAGTGTCTCGGTTTTGTCCGAAACAGAGTCCTCGTTGATTCCTACTTCCGAACCCATTCATCCGACCACCGAGGTCCAGGAGGCCCCGGCTGAGACTGCTACCGACCTTCCTACCGAAGCCACTGTTCAGGAAATGTCCAACACCATACCTTTGGATATTTCTACTTCTGCACGTGGGGCAGCTAGGCCCCCTGCTTCCATGTCCATAAAGGCCTTTTCTAGGGCTAAAGCTGCCAAACTATCTAAAGCTTTGCCTACCAAAACTACCTTCCAGAGGCCTTCCTCTAGTTCTCAGATCCTCAGTCTGGCAGAGGACCTTATTTCTTTAATTAGAGGTTCACAACCTCACCCAGACAGGGCCTCTCACCCTCCTCTGGACAAAAGGCCCAGGACTGACCCCTCTGACCCACACTCTTCAGATGATTCCACGGATGGATCTGAGTTGTCAGACCACTAGGAGGAGGCTTATTCGCCTTATGAGGATTCAGATGCTGAGGAATCTATCCCTTCGGCCTCCCCTCCTGAAGAGTTTTCCTTTGAGACTCTACACTCCATGAGAGAGCATTTTCAATGGCAAGGTCAGGATTTCTCTGATTCTAGAAAAAGATTAAGGACCTTTTTGCATTTGCCTCAACATAGGCCCTTAGCAATTCCTCCTGTTCTGAATGTAATTGATGATGTGTACAATGATGTCAGTACAGCCCCTGATACTCTTCCTCCGACCCCTGCCAAACCTGACAGATACTACAGGGTCCCGGATTCTCATTTCCATCTGTATAAAGCCCATTCTGCAGACCCAGAAACTATTTCTCAGGGCCCTAAAGGGGTTGCGGCCGCCACTGCCAAAAATCCTCTACCCTCTGAAAGAGAGTCTAGAGCTTTAGAGAGATGGGGAAAGAAGGTTTACACTTCTGCAACTCTTTCTGTCAGGGCATTAAATTGTCAATTTCATATGATACAGTACCAAGAGTATTTGTTAGATGAACTGAATAAGAAACTTTCTTCTCCTGAACCCCTTGACCGTAAATCCCTTCAGGATTTGGTACACAATTCACAACAGGTTAGTAATCATTTCTTAAAATGTGGCTATGATGCACTGGAGGCTTCATTTAGATCAGCTATGACTGGGGCAGTTATTCGTAGGCATGCCTGGCTGAAGGAACTATCTTTGCTAGACCATGTTAAAGCTAAACTCCTGGATGCTCCAATGGAGAAACAAAATTTATTTGGCTCCTCTGCTCAGGAGATCTTAAAGGTTGAAGAAAAGGCAAAATCTGTACAAACAGTTAAAGATTTTCTGCAAGTACAACCACCGAGATTCAGCAGAAACTGGCCTACTAAGAATTGGCCCTTTCCAGACTTGGAAAGAGCCCAAAGGGGCAGGAACAGGTGCCCTAGAGGCAGAGGTCAATCGAAGGGCCCTTACAGAGGCCATCAGTGGCAGCCTGCCAACCAGAGTAGTGCAACAGCAACAACTACTACACCAGGACAGGCTCAATGACTTATCTCTGATTCCGCCTACCAGGGATCAACTGGAAGCACCCTTGAGCGGGAAACTGGCTTTATTCTCAAAAAACTGGCATTATATTACAAGGGACACATGGACACTGCAAATAATAGACAAAGGATACAGGTTCCACTTCCACACTTTGCCAAAAAGAAACGGAATGCCAAACCTTCCACCAAATCAGAGGGCAGAGGCTTTAAGACAGATCAACAATTTGCTTCAGATGAAAGCTATAGAAAAGGTACCATGTTCAGAACAAGGACAAGGATTTTACTCCAGACTATTCCTTGTACCAAGAAAAGAAAATCAATGGAGGCCTATTCTCGACCTGTCCACACTAAATACTTATCTCATTGTGCCAAAATTCAAGATGCTGACCCTACAGCAACTTCTTCCCATGTTGGGCAAGGAGTCTTGGCTGGTGACTCTAGATCTCAAGGAGGCATACCTGCACGTCCCTATTCGACCAAACTGCAGAAGACACCTCAGATTTCTTGCAGGATCAGAGCATTATCAATTCTCAGCATTGCCCTTTGGCTTATCTACTGCGCCCAGAGTATTCACGAAATGCCTGGCATCAGTAATTGCACATTGCAGACTACAGGGAATTCAAATCTATCCATACCTGGACGACTGCCTAATACAAGCGGACAACAAGGGAAATTTGATAAAGGACTTGGCCTATGCCATACACCTGCTGCAGGCCTTGGGATACACAGTCAACATCCAAAAGTCAAGACTAGTGCCATCCCAAAGGATAACCTTTTTGGGTGCAGATCTGGACACAACCACCCAAATGGCCTTTCTCACAGAGGAAAAACAAAAACAACTTCCAGATTACTTCATGAGTCTGACAAGACAAACTCAGCTTACTGCAAGGAAAATCCTGCAGGCCCTGGGTTACATGGCATCCTGCATACTTCTGATACCACACGCCAGGCTGCATTTGAGGAAATTACAGTGGTACCTAAGGAGTGTATGGTCTCAACACAGTCACAGTTTAGAAACCTTGATACCAATCATTCCATGTCTTCAAAAGGAATTTCTGTGGTGGGCTCAGGCATGCCAGTCCAACAGAGGGTTGCCTTTCAACAAACCAATAACAAGGCAGACCATCACCACGGATGCTTCAGACCAAGGATGGGGAGCTCACATGGAGGGCAAATGCATCCAAGGCCTATGGCCTCAAGGACGGCTAAGCATGCACATAAACCAAAAGGAAATGCTGGCAGTGATACATGCAATCGAGGCTTTCAGACCTTTCCTCCAGCAAGGACACCTGTTAATAAGAACAGACAACACCACAGTCATGTGGTACATAAACAAGCAGGGAGGCACACACTCTTACCCTCTATGCCGGCTGGCTATGAATCTATGGGAACTATGCCTGAAACTCAAAATCCAGCTACAGTCCCAATTCGTGCCGGGGAAAGAGAATACACTGGCAGACAGCTTAAGCAGAACTATCATGGATGCACACGAATGGATGCTGCACCCAGACATCTTCCAACTCATAGCAAAGACATGGGGAAAGCCGGAGATAGATCTGTTCGCCTCCCCACTCAACCATCAACTGAAGACATTCTGCTCAAGGACATACCACCCACAAGCTTGGATGGTGGACTCTCTCTCTTTCAGTTGGAAAGCCCTGAATGTATATGCCTTCCCACCTCTCCCATTGATGTACAAGGTTCTACTGAAGCTCAGGGAGGAACAGCCAAGAGTGATACTGATGGCTCCAGACTGGCCAAGGCAACACTGGTATCCATTATTAAGAAGCATGTCTCAGGCAAAACCATGGCCTCTTCTTCTGACGCAGAACAATTTCAAGACCATTCATCCCAACTTGAAAACATTGCAATTAACTGCCTGGAAAATTCCTTAAATCCCAATCAAACTGTTTTATCACAGAGGGTGAAGGACATTATCTTGGAGGCTCGCAGGCCTTCCACAAGGAAGACATACTCAGCTAAATGGAAGAGATTTCTCATTTGGAGCACATCAAAAGGTTCAGATGTCTCAGTGGTAAGCATGACGCATATCCTGGAATACTTAGCAGAATTGTTCCACAATGGCCTATCCTATTCTTCAATTAAGATTCATGCCTCAGCAATTTCAGCAGAATACAATGTGGATCTGCCTATCTTCTCACACCCTCTCCTCAGACAATTTCTGAGAGGGATCAAAAATATTAAACCTCCAAGAAGACCCCCTATACCTGCCTGGGATCTCAACTTTGTGCTGGAGAAACTGACACTTCCTCCTTTTGAACCAGCAGCATCAGCGGATCTACAGTTTCTGTCTTGGAAAACTGCATTCCTTCTGGCAATAACTTCAGCAAGAAGAGTATCTGAGTTACAAGCATTAATGGCAGTGCAGCCATTCCTTATTTTCCATCAGGACAGAGTTTCCCTAAGAACCAATCCTACTTTCATGCCAAAGGTGGTATCTAGGGTATCCTTGAACCAAGCTATTCACTTGCCTACGTTCTTCCCATATCCACAGAATAGAGGGGAAAAACTTTTGCACACCCTGGATATACACAGACAACTATGCTACTACTTGGACAGAACAAAAACTAGCAGAAAAACTGACCAACTATTTGTAGCATATGCTACTGGGGTGCAAGGAAAAGCAATTTCCAAACAGACAATTTCAAAATGGATAGGAAATTGCATTCGATTTTGCTACTCCTTTCATGGGAAGACAGTTCCTGAAAACATCAGGCCTCATTCCACAAGGGCCAAGGCCACCACTACAGCCTTCCTACGAGGGGTGGCTACCAAGGAAATTTTAGAAGCTGCTACTTGGAGCTACGTGCATACATTTGCCAAGCATTACAATCTACCTTTATACTCCATATCCAGAGCAGGTTTTGCTACTGCAGTCCTGCAGGGGATCTTAACTACACCATCATTTTCTTAGTACCTCCTCCCCCAGATTGGCTATGGTATTCTACACATGTTATGACTGCAGATGCATCCTTGAAGGACATAGTACAGTTTTGTACCTACCATAAATGTAGATGTCCGATAGGTATGCATCTGCAGTCAGGTTTACCCTCCCTCCTACCCCTCTGTGGTATTCCTAGGGTACTTACCCCTCTTTTAGCTAGCTGGGGGAATCTGTTATGGTGTATTTGTTTGTTTATACATGTATATAAATTTGCAAATGTTTGGAATTTTTTCTGCATTTATCCAAATTTAGCCTTCCTAGAGGGCACCTGGCATCTGGGGCAAGAAAAACTGAGGAAAATGGCGTTGGCTGATGCTTTTATACCCCAGACGCTCTGAAGTCGGGGAAAGTGCAACATCAGCCGAGGCCAGACCCAGACTTTGGAATCCGGCCGACCAAAGGGCTGCCTGAGGCAGGACAACCCATATGTTATGACTGCAGATGCATACCTATCGGACATCTACATTTATGGTAGGTACAAAATGTACTTTTTGGACGATTTCTAGCTCTTTTGAGGTTCCCTGTTTAAAATCCACCTCTGAGCGTTTTTTTTTCTGGCTATACTACTCAGAAACAGCTCCTCGTGGTCCTGCAGAGTGGTCCTAGCAGCAGAGAACTGAGAAAAGCGACTACTTTCCTGATTTAAGTATTTTTGCTGGGGTTTTTTTACCTAAAATACCTTCTCTTGCTTACTCTGAACAAGCTTAAACTGTTTTTTTAGCTGTTTGTTGCATTATATATTATCTGCACTTAGTTACATTTGGTCGAAAATTTGTTTGTTAAATTTAACGGTTGAGGCTGCCCACTAAAGTGTGCTAGCCTGTGTAAATGATTACAGGACAACCCATTTGTTAGGACTCATTTATGGTAGGTACAAAACTGTACTTTTCCTGCATTTCTGTGTGCTTTCTATCTCAAAAACAAAAAAAATATCCTTGTTTTCCCGCCTCTCCTCGACTAGTTTAGACCAGTATACAGGCTTTGCTGTATTCTGGGCTGTGGTGTATATCCTGTGTTGTCCATTGCCTTACTTGGATAGAAGGAAGTTTCTTTGCTCACCAGTGGGAGTGGGGAGCCTTGAGCAGCCTATCTGTCCCTGAAGGAGTGACCTCAGCACAAGAGCTTGTAGTAATTGGTTGTTTTGGACCATTTCTAGCTCTTTTGAAGCTCCCTGTTTAAAATCTGCATTTGCGCGATTGTGCGCATAGCACAGCGCCGGTTAAACTTTTTCTGTCTCCGCCAAGTCTGCTCTTCAAATTTTCCCTTAGGAAGCTCTACTCATAATAATCAGTCTACTCGCTTTATTATAAGCCTAGCACTTGTTCTCAAAACCTCCCTTCTAAGTAAGCACTCTCAAACTAAAGTAAGCACTACATCCACCTACCACCCCTGTGAGTACCCACTTCCCTTAAAGGCACAGCACTCCCTTATAATATCCTAGCATGTCGAGTGGTAGATTACTAGCATCCTCTCCGGTTCAGCTGGTTAATCTGGGAATCTTGAGACAATGCTACAATTGTCTCATGTACACAGACAAACCCTCTCCTCCTCCCAACAAACACAAATACATGTGAGAGATGCAACTATATAGCCAAACTGGAGGCTGAACTCTCTCAACTCAGGACTGGCAAGACCAGATAGGAGGAGAAGGTAACCACACACACACACAGCAATCCCAGTGCCACATAGACCTACCACAACTGCAAACCAAACAGATGATAAAGACATACTCGGAGGCTCTAACAAAAAACTTACCAAAACAACAGAGGCTCCCAAAGCAGACACCCAAAAATCCACCACCTCAAAACATAACACATGCAACACATACTTCAATAAATCAGTGTGTCAAACAATCACAGCCCTTAAGGCCAAACAGAATGTCTGATGCACTAGTAATAGGTGACTCTATAGTCAGACACACTGACGATATGCTTACCAGGCTGAACAAGGAGAGGGTAACGGTGAGCTGCCTGTCGGGAGCTAGGATCCGCCACATAACACATGCACTCAGGTCACTCCAAAGCAAGTACAAATATGACTCAGTCATTGTCCATGCCGGCGTGAATGACATGAGATGTACCTCCCTGGACTACATGAAAAGAGACATAGAGGAGCTCTCTGATTATGTATCCCAGGCTGGTATGACCCTGACCATGAGCAGCATCTTGCCCTCACCAAGAATGATGCCACAATACAAAGACAAGATGATCAGCTTTAATAATTGGCTCAATTACTGGTGTCATTCTAGGGGGATCCAGTGTCTGTCTGCTTGGGAAGACATGCTGGACAAGCCACACTGCTTCGCAAGGGACGGCTTGCACCTGTCACCACTGGGCTTCTGGATATTGGCTAAGGCTCTTGCCACCCCCATAGTGCCTTTTTTAGGCAAGGCTCAAAAGACAAACCCACCTCCTTAGAAAACAAAAATGGAAAACAATTAAGGGTAATGCTGCTCAACGCCAGAAGTCTAAATCTCAAGATGCAGGCTCTCGAAGCACTCCTCAGTATGGAGAACATTGATGTCTGTGCAGTAACTGAAACCTGGTTCAAGGCTCCTGATAGCACCCCAGTGCTACCAGGCTATACCTCTTATCATGCTTTTCGGCCCCGAAACTCGAGCCAAACCAAAAAGGGAGGGGAAGTGTCCATATTCATCAAGGACACCCACACCTCCAGGTTAGTGGCAACACATGAAGCATCAGAGACCATCCAGGTGCAACTAACCGTAGGCAAAACTGCTATACAACTGGTAGCATGTTACAGACCACCCTCCCAATCTGAGGAACCCCATTCAGCCTTCCTGAAGACGTTGGAGGATATGAATGTCTCACCAAACACCATCATATTGGGAGACTTCAACTACCCTAACATAGACTGGGTGCATTATTCTAGCCCTAACACCCTAGCCCAAAGGTTCCTGGAATTCATAAATTCAAATGCAATGGAACAGATAGTCACCTCTCCCACAAGGGGAGATAATATACTAGACCTGATCATCACAAACATGGGGACAAAGTGCTCCACACCGAAAGTATACCCCTCACTAGTGAGATCTGACCACAAACTAATCACCCTGGATATACATAACCCACCTCCACCCCAACACAGAAGACTACAGTGAAAAACTTCTCAAAAGCCGGCTTTACACTTCTTAAGACTGAGATGGTATCCTTTAAGCCCACTGGGCCAGTGGAAACCACATCCCACAATGCTGAATCCTTCATTTGTGCGGACATCTCCAAGAATGCATGGATCATGCAATCCCAAATAAAACCAAGACCCTCTCCACCAAGGGCAGGCGTCCTGTCTGGTGGACCCCAGCCATAAACAAATTGTATAACAAAAGAAGGAAGCTACTGCACGACAGAACAAAATCCCATAAAGAGAAGGCATCTCTGATCAGCACTAGTAGAAAGCTACGTTCTCTCATAAAAACATCCAAGGCCAACTTTGAGAGAAAAATCGCTATGGACACTGAAGGATAACCACAAGGCCTTCTGCTATGTTAGAAACCTGGGCGGAAACCCTCAGATATGCTCAGAGTTAGTTCACAATGACAAAAAATACACTGAACCCACAGATATTGCCAACATTCTGGCAGATGGGTTCAGTGCAAATTTCTCCCCTCCCTCACCCTCAAAAGAAGAAATACTTATCCCAGCTGAATGTAACCTCCCTGTCATCTCAGATGTCCAGGTGAGAATCGCCCTCAGCAAAGCTAAAAACACAGCATCAATGGGACCTGACGGTATCCCGGGTTGCTTGCTACGTGAACTCCAAGAGGAGCTAAACCCACACACAAAAATGCTATTTAACCTTAGCCTTACTACAGGATATGTACCTGAGCACTGGCGTACAGCAACAGTGGTCCCACTCCACAAAGGAGGCACCTCAACAGACCCTGGTAACTACCGCCCCATAAGCTTAACCAGCCTGGTCTGCAAAGCTATGGAAAGAATCATTATGGAACTCATAAACAGAGACATTGGGGACCTACAGACACTTGATCCCACCCAGTTTGGCTTTGTAAAGGGCAGATCCTGCCTTTTGAACCTGGTTGACTTTTTTTTGAAACAGTCACTAGAGCCATTGACGAGGGCAAAGCAGTCCATACAGCCTACCTGGACTTAGCTAAAGCCTTCGACACAATACCCCACTCAGGCATCATAGACAAGCTCAACAGCTTAAATGTAAATCCATATGTCACAAGATGGATTGCAAACTGGCTAAAGGATAGAACCCATAAAGTCAAAATCGCTGGAGCCATGTCAGACTCAAAGCCAGTCGCAAGTGGTGTCCCACAGGGCTCTGTCCTGGGACCCCTCTTGTTCGGCATTTATTTCTCGGATGTGAAAGCAAACCTGGGAGGGTTGTGGCTGACAAAGTTCGCAGATGATTGCAAACTAGGCGCCATAGTCGATACACCAGCTAACACATACATCCTACAGAAAGGCCTCACTAAAACGGACAACTGGTGCCGGAGTCATGGCCTTAAGCTAAATGCCAAAAAATGTATAGTCATCCCCTTTGGGAAAAACGAAGTACCCACAAATTATCACAGACAGTAACCCACTGAGTACGGAAAAAGTAATTAGCGACCTGGGGACCCAAGTCGATAGTGACCTCTCATTTGACACCCACGTTGCCAAAGTGGTTAGAAAGACTTTCCACCTTGCCCACCTTATCATGATGGGATTCACATCCAGATCAAAGGAGGTCATTGTACCCCTATACTCCCTTATTAGGCCCATGATTGAGTACAATGCCCCATTTGGTATGTACCTCACCCGGCACTTGCAACAGCTGGAGAGACCCCAAAAGTACCTCACCAAGAGGATCAAGGGTCTCCAACATATGTCATATGCTGCCAGAGTAAAGAAACTCCAGCTCTATTCAGTAGCATACCGCCTACTCAGAGGTGATCTGTGCTTGACTTACAAGGCCATGTCCAATCAGGAATTGATGGACATGCTCCACCTCAAAAAATCCAAATCCATCAGAACCATGAGAGCTAAAGATTTAAACCTCAGCACAAATATGAATAGGACATGCTGGAGGGACAGATTCATAACTCAGAGGCTTCCCATACTCTGGAACAGAATCACAGTCCATGTTAGGCAGAGCCCCTCACTGACTCTCTTCAAAAGAAATCTTGACGAGTGGATGAGAGATCGTAGGTTTACCCCGGGGGTCATCTCTGTGTCACTACTAGACAGAGGCACAGTAAACTAATTCTGTTAAGTAAGGGGGTCTTCACTGTGTCACTACTAGACAGAGGCACAGTATTCTAAATCTATTCTGTACACTTTTGTACCATTACATGGGGTGGCGAAAGCCACATCACTATGGCTAGGCTTATAAATGCCCCAGGGCAGATAGGCTAGTACTAAACTATGAAACTATTTAAATTTGGAATGCTTCACTGCACATTATTGGATCAATATAAGAGATTCCTAAAACTATATATATATATATATATATATATATATATTTTATATATATTTTTTTTCTTGTCATACAAGTGTTGGGTTTGTTTATTGGCCTGTATTTTTTGGTCCATTTTGCCCTTGGATATACTGCTGGGTGACCAATATCATGGATTTAAAGGGTATTCTGTTGGGATTATCAGCTGATAAACAATTTAGAGGCCTTTGGTCTCTATGCAGCAGCGACTATAAGCTCCAACAATGTGGAGGGTGATTCCAAGCATCGATGTGGGTTAATTTTTTAAAAATTGACAAGGCATATGAAAACCCTTAGATCTAACATTTGGCACTTAAAATTATTTAAGGCCTATACACTTAGACATCACACCCAGGGGGTTAAGGATTCGCCTTCAACCCTTGGTGGGATTAATTGACTCTCAGCTGTCACAGGACTGGGCATATGCCCAGCATCAGGCATCGATGCTGTTTGTTAATACCCTGATCAGCTATTATGAACGAATTATTGAATTGCAAGTGGCAGATATTCACAATGTTTGTCTTGAGGCCCAAAGTTTTGAAACTGAGGGATTTTATAGGGAATACATTAGTAATATGGCAAATGAATTAGCTACCCTTGAACAACAGCTAGTAAAGAGGAAAACACAAGTTTCAGAGGGATCTGTCGGATTACGATAAGGGTAAACCATTTGTTACACAAAAGTATGTTAGGTTTACTGACCCAGATAAAAATAAAAACAATTATGGCAAAAAACAACCAAGGTCAATATTGAGAAGGAAGGAATCTGTTGGTGGTACTTCGGAGGATGACACATCCTCCACCACAGAGTATGTTGTTCCTTCCTACCAGGGGTCCCCAGCCGACAAAAGGAAGCAATCAGACCCTTTAGGTGTCACAGACGGAGGGGTGGCAAAAAGCACAGAAACAGGCACACAGTTTGCAACTTCTTTTACAGAATATTGTGAAACGGTGAATAATATATGCAATATATCTTCTTTTGAATTATCTTCTGTACAAAATAAAGTATTGAACAAAGGCCTCAGTTTTGTCCCAATTTCATCTATCCCTGAACATAGTTTGGTTCAAGATATTCATGACTTTTGTAGACTGGTTAATCTCAAAAAAATTTTTCAGATAATGATTCTTCTCAAAGACCTTCTGGTTTCAAATTTGGTAAGTCACATTTCCAACCACCAATGGACAAACATGTTGCTATTTTTAAGGAATGTGTTATTAAGGATTTACTTAAAGTAACTGAGCCCATTCCTCAATATTTATATCTTCTTCCAAAAATTCACAAGGATCCTACCAACCCCCCTGGGAAGGCCTGTTGTTTTGGGGAGAGGCTCTTTAACTGAACCATGAACCACTTTCGGCTTTCCTTACTTGTTATCTTAAACCATTATTGCCTAATGTCAGATCGGCTACAGGATACAACGGAATTTTTAAACATTGTTCAGGATTCACAGTTGGATGCAGACTGGTGGTTATGTACACTTGATGTTTCATCTCTTTATACGAGCATTCCCCATGATGCTGGCATTTCTGCTGTTTCCTATTGGTTGGATAAGTCGCAACTATATACCACTGGTTTTAATAATTTCATCTTGACACTTACTGAATATGTACTAAGCAAAAACATCTATTTTGAGGGACAGGTGTATTGGCAGATCAAAGGCACGGCTATGGGGGCTTCTTTTGTCCCCATATATGCTGATTTATTTATGGGATTTTTTGAACAATCATTTATATGTGATTCTAATTATAATCTGTATATTAACAACTTGGATATCTGGCGAAGATATTTAGATGATTGCTGGATGGTGTGGCGGGGCGATAAGACACAGGCCTTTGATTTTGTTCAATATTTAAACAACAATCCATGGGAGATTCAATTTACTTTGAACATACAAATATCAAGAAATTGTGTTTCTGGATGTAGTAGTTTGTAGACAGGAAGATCACACACTTGTTGCTAGGGTGCATAGAAAGTTCCTGCAATTTAATACATTGTTACATGCTTCCAGTTTTCATCCCTGTCACATCACCCGAAACATTCCAAAATCCCAATTTTTACGCATGAAACGCATCTGTTCATCTGATGAGGATTATAAAACATGTGCCCAGGATTTGTCCAACAGGCTTGTAAGTCGTGGATATTCTAAATATATTCAAAACTTATGACCAGACCAAAGAGACGCCACATTCCGCCTTATTACAATACAAACGACATAAGGAGGATAAACCAAATATTGCTCAGCCAATCACGCTGGTTACCACTTTTGGTAACAACACAACCAGATTCAGGGAGATCATTAACAAACATTGGGACATTTTGAAGGCTGATGAATAAATGAGATATTACCAGATAAATGTGCGTTCTCATGTCGTAGGGGTCATACTATTCAATCTCAATTGACTCGCTACAAAAGATACAAACCTGCCACCACAGTTCAAATTACACTTTTTGGGGATCCTTTGGTTGGTTGTTTCCCATGTGGACACTGCAGTGCCTGTGAATATATTTTGAAAACCAAAGAATTCTCTAGTAGAAACACTTCTAAGGTTTATCAGATTAATATTTTTGGCAACTGCAGTCCAGATTGGGTCATCTATTTAGCGACATGTACCTGTTCTTCATTTTATGTTGGCCAGACATCCAGACCTTTAAAATTGAGAATCAGTGAACATCTTAGCGCTACTAGAAATCAAAGGTTGCCCAATGCCTTATAGAAACACACTATCAGTCATCCCACTTCACAATTTAAATTTATTATCATTGGCAAGATTTCCATGCATAGAAACTTTAAAGCAGGTTGGCACAATAGACTTAACAATATGGAATCAACTTGGATCACCAGGTTAGGGGCTCTTTTCAAGCCTGGATTAAATGAACTGGAATAATATTGCCAGCCTACTGTTTTATGCACTATACCATACATATTTCCCATACATTATTATATACATTTCTTTTGCATTATAATATGTATAAAGGAACACGTGGAGACCACTTGGATTTTATTATCCCTCAACACTTATCTGACATTCCCAAGTTCAAAATGTTGACGTTACAACAGCTTTTACTCAAAAACACGTGAGACCAATTTTGGATTTATCTATCCTCAACACTTATCTACCATCATGTTCTCATCAGGCTAAGTTGCAGAAGTATGCTTTCAGGCCGGCTGGGACGATTCATTGTTCTTTCTCTTCACTCTCTTTTTCTTATACCTCAAGGTAAGTGTTCACGGGATGGCTGTTCTGGCTCCAGGGACTTTCTTTCAGGCTAAAAGGAATTCAGATCTATCCTTATTTGGACGCATTGCTGATTGTCTCTCTCCTTTAAGGCTCTGACGAATCTTATGGCAGGCTAACTGTTTCAGCAGTGCTAAGATGCCTGACGATTGCCTGAATCCAAATAAAGTCCAGTCTAGTAATTCTCTCAGGACAATATGTGATTCTGGGTGTGAGACTGGAATATGTATTCTGTCATGGCTTTTGAGTCCAGTCTGCAAAGAAAAGAATCTTTCCCTTTCTCATCATCAAGAACATCATCCCAGGTCCCCGGGATTGCAAGGCCGGTCCTTCAAGCCTTTACAGTCATCTAGTATTTCATCAATTCCCAATCCTAATGCCAATGACTTTCCCTTACCTTCCATCAATGGTCTGGGTGGACATGGACTTGCCACTGCCAAACTTTGTCACTGTCATTCCTATAATACTCAAAATTCAAAGGAATTTTTTGTGGTGGAGGAACCTAATGTCACCTATCTAAGTGTGGCCTTTCAGAGCTTTGCCCAGAGATAATGTCAGATTCTCATCCATTGTCTTGCAGACAAATGACAAATGGTCAGGAGCTAGCTCAAATGGAAATAAGGATACAAGTGGGGACTACATATCAGGGTGAAGGAGACATATCAATCCAGGCTGCATGTTAGCAGCTTTCAAGGCATTAATAGCTTTCTTAAGGATTTCCAAAGGACGGGCCTACTCCTTCTTGTCGGCACAACACAACTGTCATGTGGTATTTCAACAAGCAACTATGAACACATTCTTAACTCTATGCAGACAAGCAATGATTTTGTGGGAGATCTAACTCACAAATTTCGCCGATCTTCAGGGCAAGGTTTCTTTGTGGGGACTCCTTAGCAGATGTTTTGAGCAGACGGATTATGGATTCCCACGAGTGGGTCCTGAATCTTCATGTATATGGGAAATTGACAGTGGGACAGGGATCCAGACATGTGTCTGTTCACTTCAATGGATTTCTACGAGCTAAAAAGGGATCCCTGGTTTCCATGAAACTACTTGCTCAGTGGATGCTCTTTCTTTCAATTTCATGTGTTCTTCATGTGTATGCCTCCTCACTCTGCCTCTCCTCCCAAAGAGACTCCTAACTACCAGACATTCAGTGTTTTCACCCTTGATTTTAATAGCTCCAGATTGGCCTCTCGACAGCACTGGTCCAGATTACTGAGAAGTTTCAGACGGAGCCTCCCTGCTCCTTTGCCTTCAATTCCACACCTGCTTGGGCTTTCACTCTCAGTCATTTACCTCAATGTCAAACTTCACTTTCAAACTCCAGCCTGGTCTCAGCTGTCCTCTTCCCTGGAAATAAAACATTGCTACAGCAGAAGGCCTACCTATTTTCTCAGCCAGAAGGCCTAGTTTTTGGAAGATTTTATTTTTAAATGGGCCAAAGTTTTATTTTGGGTTCACAGCAAAGGTGAGTGATAAGTCAAGCCTGGATTACAATTAAAGGATTTTCAATATCTACTGATACTGGACAAAGGGTTGTCTAAGCACTTTTTGACTTGGACTGCATCAGGGTCTGCTCACCATGACTGTTGTATTCCATTCACAGTTCATCCTTTGTTTAATTTCTGCCCACGGGCAAGAATATAAGACCTCTCATCTCAATTTAAGTTGCTCATTAGACACTCTACAACCTAAGACCTACAACCTTTCTCCTACTCAGCTACTGTTTAAACCTTTTGAGTTATCATGGAAGACTGCTTTTTGTTGGGAAGGGTTTCTGCAGAAGGGTGTTGAAATTACAGGCCCTATGGCAGTTTTTCTCTTCTTTAGGATTCTCTCCAGTTGATAGGGGTATCTTTATGCGATTCAATCCTTCCTTTTTTTCCTTTAGGGTTTCTAGTGTGGCTTTAAACCAACTTATTTTTATGCCTAAAGTTTATGCAAACCCCAATCTAAAGGGAAAAAATTTTTGCACACTTTGATAACGATTTTATTTTACTTTATATTTAAAGGAGCAGAGGGGTCTCAGTCAGGCAGTCTTTTTAGTTATTTGCAGTTCTTGCTTTGGGTTGTCAGGGCAAGCCTGTATTCTAAGTGGGTATTTTGGGCAAGATTGGCTCAAAGTAAACTCATCTCTCACTATATATTTTTCATGGTATTACTGATTCCAGCTCCATAGGGCTACTGTCTCCACCAGGGCTTAGGCCACATCTACACTCCTTCTAAGGGGTTGCTAAACTGAAGTTATGCTTGGACAAGCAGCTAGCATACTTTCAGTGGGCACTCTACCAGCTTTACCACCTACCCTTTCTAAGCAAATCTACCTTGCACTTGCAACTTTGCAGGGCATGGTGGCAGCTTTTGCAGTTTAGCTGCTTTATATCCTTTTTATTTCCTTACCTTCCTCCTCCATTCCTGTCATGGGACTGCAGCAGCAATAAGAGATGAAGAACATAGTACAGTGACATACCCATAATAAATGTAGATGTTCAATATTAAGCTGCAGTCCAATTTACTCCTCCTCCTTCAAATGTGTCCTCCCTCGGCCAGGTGTGTTTGGGCGGTTGTGGTTATTGGATATTGCATATATTGTGATATTATTATTAGTCAGGGCATTAGGTTGTTTTACACTTGGTTTTTTTTTTTGCTTTTTTTTTTGGTCTTGGACTTTCAAAGTCTGAATTGACTGAAGAAATGACGAGGGTGACGCCGGTCATGCACCCTTTACCCCTGACGCCCCTGATGTCAGTCTTAAGCGCTTGACCGCGCCCCTAGCCTCCTTTGATATTCGCCGACTGAGGAGGACAGCGGACTACCCAAGTGTAAGGACTGCAGCAATGTGGATCTTCGAACATCTACATTTATGGTAGGTACATAACTGTACTTTATCACATATCCAATATTGCATATATCTTCCATATCAATATAATAGTGTTTTTAGCACAATAGGTGAATTTGAATATAATCTTATTGATTTTTTGTTTTTGATATATGCATATTGAATGTGCTTCAATTTAGGGGATATGTCTTTAAGATATCTTGTTATATTAACACATTTGTGTATATAAAGGTCACATCAGGATGGTGTTGTCATTTATCTATTTTTGTAATTATTCACACTGAAGAAGGCTACATATAGCCAAAACCGGTATGTTTTTGGAATAATTATCTACAATAAATGACTATTTAGCCGTTTTCTGCTGTGTGCTGGTTCGTTTTTGGATTGTTCGTGTTCTTGGTTGAACCGCGCACTGAGTCTCACGCTCGTGCTTTTAGTTTTGTCTTGTAAAGACTAAAGCTCCACTAAAGACAAAGAAACAAGTACAGCAATCACATGGCAGGCCTCCATGCTGAAAAAACAGATGCTCAAAAAGGCCGAAGACCTAATTACTTTGATCAGGGGTTCTCATCCCCCTCCTGACAAGAGGCCTAGGCAAGAGAGAGAATATGAATATTCAGATCAGGTTTCCATTTCTTCCGATTCCTCTTCTGAACAGGAATACTCTCTTCCTCCCTATGAGGATTCTGATGCTGAAGAATCTATCCCTTCAGCCTCTCTTGAGGATTATTCTTTTGGGGAAACCCTGCATACTATGAGGAAGCACTTCCACTGGGAGAGCCAAGACTACTCAGAATCTAAGAAAAGGCTTAGAGACTTCCTCAGCACAGGCCTCTTGTTGTTCCTCCTGTTTTAGACATTGTAGATGTATTTTCAGAGTCCGGCATGTCTCCAGACTCTACCTCCAGCACCTGTTAAGCCAGACGGATACTACAGGGTTCCAGATTCCTATAAATTTATTTATAAAAACCCTGCTGTGCTGACCCAGAAACTATATCTCAGGGTCCCAAAGGGGGTCAAGGCTTCCACTGCAAAAAACCCTATCCCCTCACACAGGGATTCAAGGGCACTGGACAGATGGGGAAAAAGATTTATATTTCTGCTACCTTGGCTGTAAGAGCTTTAAATTGTTTCATATGCTTAAATATCAGCAATACTTAATGTCACTGCTTAAACAGAAAATGTTGACAAATTCTGAATGTGCAGAAAACAAAGAAATGCAGAATTTAATGCATGCAGCTGAACAAGTGGGAAAGCATACTTTGCAATGTGGTTTTGACTCTCTGGACCTCTGTTACGGGTACTGTCATTAGGAGGCATGCTTGGTTAAAGGAACAGAATCTGCTGGATCATGTTAAAGCAAAATTATTAGATGCTCCACTACAGCATGATACTTTGTTTGATGTTAAAGCAGAAGAGGTATTGAAGAAAATGGAGGACAAAGCGAAGTCTATGCAGACAGTTGAGGATTTCTTACAGGTACAGCCACCCAGATTTAGCAGGAACTGGCCTTCAAAGAATTGTTCCTTTCCAGTGTCAGACAGGCCACAAAGAGGCAGATACAGATGCTCCAGAGGCAAATCCCAGCCCCAAGGCTCATACAAGTCTAAACAACGGAGTGCTTCTACCTCCAAAAGCGGAAAAAAGAAATCTCAGCCATACAGGAAACAGTCCCAATGATTTTCCTCTGCCAGCACCAAGCACTTAAGGGAAAACTAGCACTTTTTTCACAAAATTGGCACATGATCACCCAGGACAAATGGGTCTTGAATATAGTGTCACAGGGCTACAGGTCCCATTTTCACACCCTGCCAAGGTGAAAAGGTATGCCAGACCTGCCACTCAATCAGTGGGCAGAGGCACTACAACAAGTTTCATCTCTCATGGACATGAGGGCCATTCAGCGAGTGCCGCAGCAAGAGGAGGGACAAGGATTTTACTCAAGACTTTTCTTGGTACCCAGAAAGGACAAAGCCTAGAGACCAATACTCGACCGGTCTAATCTAAACACATTTCTGGACATTCCAAAATTCAAAATGTTGACTCTGCAACAACTTCTGCCCATGCTGGGCAAGAAGACTTGGCTTGTAACATTGGACCTAAAAGAGGCATACCTGCATGTCCCAATCAGACAATCTTGCAGAAGATACCTCCGATTCATAGCTGGCTCAATGCACTACCCATTCTCTGCACTGTCCTTTGGCTTATCTACTGCGCCCAGGGTCTTCACAAAATGCCTGGCACCAGTAATTGCATTTTGCAGACAGAGGAATTCAAATATATCCTTACTTGGACGACTGCCTTATTCAAGCAGAGAACAAGGACATTCTTCTAAAGCATCTGGCGTTTGTAAAAAAATTACTAATTTGCCTAGGGTACACAGTAAACGAAAAGAAATCAAAACTAGTACCCTCTCAAGAGATAATATTCTTGGGTGCAAGCTTAAATACAACTGCCCAGATGGCTTATCTCATGCCAGACAAAGGCAACTGACTGCTTACTTCAAAATGTTGGCAACAAAGACCCAGTTATCTGCAAGAAAAATTCTGCAGGCTTTGGGTTTCATGGCATCCTGCATTCTGCTAATTCCATATGCAAGACTGCATATGAGGAAACTACAGTGGTATCTAAAAAGTGTTTGGACTCAACATTGCCACAGTCTGGAAACACTAATTACCCTCATTCCCTGCCTGCAACAGGAGTTTCAATGGTGGGCACAGGCCTGTCACCACAACAAGGGACAGCCATTCACTTTGCCCACAGCCAGGCAGACATTAACAACAGATGTCAGACTATGCCTAGGGGGCACACATGGCAGGAAAATGTATTCAGGGCACATGGTCCACAAGCCAAATGCATCTTCATATCAATCAAAAAGTGATGTTAGCTGTTCAAAATGCCGTGACAGCCTTCAAGGATCTGCTTCATCCAGGACAACTGCTGATAAAGACGGACAATACTACAGTCATGTGGTACATAAACAAGCAGGGAGGCACACATTCCTATCCCCTCTGTAGACTAGCCATGACTTTGTGGGACACAGCATTGACTTACCAAGTACACCTGCAAGCACAATTCCTGCCAGGAAAGATAAATACTCTGGCAGACGAACTAAGCAGAAACCTCACGGATCCCCGTGAGTGGAAATTGGATCCACAAGTCTTCAGCATAATAACAAAGAAATGGGGATGCCCAGACATAGATCTATTTGCCTCCCATCACAACTGCAAACTACAGAGATTCTGCACAAGGACTTATCACAAGCAAGCATGGAAAGTGGATGCTCTATCATTCAGCTGGAAAACCCTAACAGTATATGCCTTTCTTCCTCTGCCTCTCCTCCCCAAGGTACTCCTAAAGGTCAGACAAGAGAAGCCAAAAATGATTGATTGCCCCAGACTGGCCCCGCCAGCACTGGTACCCAATCCTAAAGAGCTTGTCTCAAGGCCCAGCCTGGACATTACCTCTAATTCCTCACTTACTGACCCAATGAAACAATCAGATCCTGCACAGCCAATTCAGGACCCTAAATCTGGCAGCATGGTGGATAATGTAGCCATCCAGAACACACACCTCTCTAAAGCAGTGATGGATGTTATTTTGGAAGCCAGGAGGCCCAGTACCAGAAAATCTTATGCAGAAAAATGGAAGAGATTCTGTGCTTGGAACCAGGCACAAGGAATTGACACGTTTGTACCAAATATTCCTCAGATTTTACAATACCTAACTGCGATGCTGGACAAAGGCCTATCTTTTTCATCAATTAAAATCCATGCCTCTGCCATTTCAGCTCATTACAATACGGAACCACCTATTTTTTCTCATCCATTGCTAAGGCAGTACCTCAGAGGGGCCAAAAACATACGACCTCCAAGGAGAGCACCAATACCTGCATGGGACCTCAATTATGTCTTGGAAAAGCTCTCACTGCCTCCTTTTGAGCCAGCCAATACAGCTGAGATAAAGTCCTTATAATGGAAAACAGCTCTGCTCCTAGCAATAACCTCTGCAAGACGAGTCTCAGAGTTACAGGCACTCATGGCTGTGGAACCTTTTATCATTTTCTATCCAGACAGGGTTTCTCTGAGGACAAACCCGAGATTTATGCCTAAGGTAGTGTCCAGCGTGGCCCTTAACCAAACCATTCATTTGCCTACTTTTTATCCAGACCCACAGAATAAGGGTGAGAGACTCCTGCATTCTTTGGACATACACAGACAGCTACGCTTCTACTTGGACAGAACTAAAGCTTTCAGAAAGACTGAGCAACTCTTAGTGGCATATGCTGCAGGATTACAAGGAAAGGCCATCTCCAAGCAGACTATTTCAAAACGGATAGGCCACTGCATTCATTTCTGCAATTCACAACATGGCAAATCAGTGCCTAAGGGCATTAGGCCACATTCAAACAGAGCAGCAGCCACGTCAGTAGCCTTCCTCAGAGGAGTACCAACCAAAGACATTTTAGAGGCTGCAACTTGGAGTTCAGTGCACACTTTTACAAGGCACTACCACTTACCTCTCTACTCTAAATCCAGAGCAGGCTTTGCCACTGCAGTTCTGCAGGGCCTTATAGCCTCTCCTAATCCTATTTAGACCCAGCCATCCAACCTCAGCTTTGGGATTCAATACAAGTGTAATGACTGCAACAGTGAAACATGAACATAGTACAGTTGTGTACCTACCATAAATGTAGATGTTCGAGTGTATTCACTGTTGCAGTCCAGGTTACCCACCCACCATCCCCTTTTCTTTGCTGGGACTTATCTGTACTTCTCTATTCTATACAACCTATGTGATGTATTTGATTGTAGATTAAGGAAATGTTTACTTTAGTGCATGCATATTTATTGGTATTATTTTAGCCTACCCTTTTGGGGGCACCTGACATCTGGGGCAAGAAAAAATAAAGAAAATGGCGTCGGCTGCATCTTTTATACCCCTGGCACACTGACATCAGGGAAGAGGTGACGGCAACCGACGCCGGACCAAGACTTTGGAATTCAGGCTGACTGCGGGTAGCCTGTCAGCAGGATAACCCTAGTGTAATGACTGCAACAGTGAATACACTTGAACATCTACATTTATGGTAGGTACACAACTGTACTATGCTCCTCGTGTTTCACTGTTGAAGTCATTACATTTGGGTAATCCTGCTGGCAGGTTGACCTCAGTCGGCCTGAATTCCAAAGTCTTGGGTCCTGCGTTGGTTGCTGTTGCCCCTTCCCTGACGTCAGGTCGTCAGGGGTATAAAAGATGCAGCTGACGCCATTTTCTTCAGTCTTTCTTGCCGCGTGGTGCCCGAAGCATTAGCAGTTCGCATGTGCCGGTCAGCCGACTCCTGAGATTTTCGTGTTCGAGTTTCAGATTCGAAGTCTTCATTCAAAGCTAAGTACCCCATTCGGGAAACTTTTTTCTTGCTCCAGGCCGATGTCAGGAAAAAGTTAATTGTATTTCTTGTGGGAAGCAAATACCTCATAAGGACTTTCATTCTTACTGTATTCATTGCCTAGGCCCTGACCACGACGTTTCAAGTTGTCGGTTTTGTGCTAGATTTAACCAACGCAGTATTAAGCGTTGGTACGTTTTTGCACTAAGCTATTTTGGACTTGGATTTAATTATACAATGTCGCCAGATAGCCATCCGACTACCGGAGTTCACAAAAAACGCAAAGAAAAAGGAACAGTGGTCCAAAACCGATGACAAAGCTTCTCCTAAGCCAGTCGCTGGTTCTCAGTGAGACGCTTTTGCAGCCCCTGACGACCGCTACTTCAGAGTCGCAGGCAACTACTGACTCCCGCGTGGAGTCGGTCAGGCCGCTGGATACTCAAGGTATTAGAGCCTCTGAGACTATTCCCTCAGATGGGTCCGGAGCCACTGAGCAGGCATCAGCTTCTGAGGGTGTATTCAGACCTAAACAATTATACATTAAACCGACCAGCTTCAAAAGCAAAGACTAAAGCACCTTTAAAAGCAAAGAACCCAGTTCACCAGCCAAATGGACAGGCCTCCATGCCCAAAAAACAGATGCCCAAAGTGGCCGAAGACTTAATTACCTTGATCAGGGGTTCCCAACCCCCACCTGATAAGAGGCCTAGGCAAGAGACAGACTATGAATCTTTAGATCAGGTTTCCATTTCTTCTGATTCCTCTTCTGATCGGCAATATTCTCTTCCCCCCATGAGGATCCTGATACTGAAAAATCTATTCCTTCAGCTTCTCCTCCTGAGGATTATTCCTTTGGGGAAACCTTGCATACCATGAGGGAGCATTTCCACTGGGAGAGCCAAGATTTTTCAGAATCTAAGAGGAGGCTCTGGGATTTCCTTCTACTACCTCAACACAGGCCTCTAGCTATTCCCCCTGTGTTAGACATTGTATATGTGTTTTCAGAGTCTAGTCTGACCCCTGACTCCTTACCTCCAGCTCCTGTTAAGCCTGACAGATACTACAGGGTTCCTGACTCATAAATTCCTTTTCAAAAACCCTGCTGTAGACCCAGGAACTATTTCTCAGGATCCCAAAGGGGTTAAGGCTTCCACTGCAAAAATCCTACCCCCTCTGACAGATTCTAGGGCACTGGATAGATGGGGAAAAAAGATATACACATCTGCTACCTTGGCTATAAGGCCCTTAAACTGCCAGTTTCATATGCTCAAATATCAGCAATATGTCATGACACTGCTTAAACAGAAAATGTTGGTAAATTCTGAATGTGCAGATAAAGAAATGCAGGATTTATTGCATGCAGCTGAACAAGTTGGAAAGCATTCTTTGCAATGTGGTTTTGATTCTTTGGAGGCCTCCTGCAGGGCCGCTGTTATGGGTTCTGTAATTAGGAGGCATGCTTGGTTAAAGGAACAAAATCTGCCTGATCATGTCAAAGCTAAATTATTAGCTGCACTATTACAGCATGATACCTTGTTTTGTGTTAAGGCAGAAAAGGTGTTAAAGAAAATGGAGGACAAAGCTAAATCTATGCAAACGGTCAAAGATTTTTTTACAAGTACAGCCGCCTAGGTTTAGCAGGCACTGGCCTACAAAGAATTGCTCCTTTCCAGTGTCAGACAGACCTCAAAGGGTCAGATCCAGATGCCCTAGAGGCAGATCCCAGCCACAAGGTTCGTACAGGTCTAAACAATGGGGTGCTTCTACCTCCAAAAGTGGAGAAGACAAATCACAACCATACCCTGCCTGTATCAAGCATTTATCTACTGGCAGCACCCTTGGGGGGAAAAATAGCACTTTTTTTCTCAAAATTGGTACATTATAACCCAGGACAAATGGGTTCTAGACAGTGTCACAAGGCTACAAGTTTCATTTCCACACCCTGCCAAGGGCAAACGGTTGGCCAGACCTGCCAAAAAATCAATGGGCAGAGGCTCAAAAACAAGTCTCATCCCTCATGGACATGGCGGCTATTCAGCAAGTGCCACAGCAAGAGCAGGGACAAGATTTTACTCTACTGTTCTTGGTACCCAAAAAGGACAAAGCATGGAGACCAATACTGGACCTATCTATTCTAAACACTTTCCTGAATATACCAAAATTCAAGATGTTGACCTTACAGCAGCTTCTGCCCATGCTGGGCAGAAAGGCTTGGATAGTCACTTTAGACTTAAAAGAGGCATACCTGCATGTCCCAATCAGACAATCATGCAGAAGATACATCAGATTCAAGGCTGGTTCAAAGCATTACCAATTCTCTGCACTGCCCTTTGGCTTATCTACTGCGCCCAGGGTCTTCACAAAGTGCCTGGCACCAGTAATTGCTTTTTGCAGACAAAGAGGAATACAAATATATCCTTACTTGGACGACTGCCTCATTCAAGCAGAGAACAAGGACATTCTACTACAGCATCTGGCATTTGTGAAAAGACTTTTAACATGCCTAGGGTGCACAGTCAATGAAAAGAAATCAAAACTAGTTCCCTCTCAAGAGATAATATTCCTGGGTGCAAGCTTAAATACAACTGCCCAGATGGCTTATCAGACAAACAAAGGCAACTGACTACCTATTTCAAGGAAATGGCAACAAAGGCCCAGTTATCTGCAAGAAAAAATATGCAGGCTTTGGGCTTCATAGCATCCTGCATCCTACTATTTCCATATGCAAGGCTGCATATGAGGAAACTTCAGTGGTACCTAAAAAGTGTCTGGACACAGCATTGCCACAGCCTGGAAACAATTACTCTCATTCCCTGCGTGCAACAGGAGTTCCGATGGTGGGCAAAGGCCTGTCACCAAAAGAAGAGACAGCCATTCTCACTACCCCCAGCCAGGCAGAACCTAACAACAGATGCATCAAATTATGCCTGGGGAGGCCCACATGGCAGGAAAAGGCATTCAGGGCACTTGGTCCACAAATCAAATGCATTTACATATCAATCAAAAAGAGATGCTAGCTGTTCAAAATGCCCAGGCAGCCTTCAATGACCTAATTCATCCGGGACAACTACTGATAGACAATACCACGGTCATGTGGTACATAAGCAGGGGGGCACGCATTCTTACCCCCTTTGCAGACTAGCCATGGCTTTATGGGACACAGCATTGACTTACCAAGTTCATCTGCAGGCACAGTTCCTGCCAGGAAAGGACAATACTCTGGCAGACGAACTAAGCAGAAACCTCATGGATCCCCATGAGTGGCACCTGGATCCACAAGTCTTCAGCATGATAACAAAGAAATGGGGACGCGCGGACATAGATCCATTTGCCTCCCCTCACAACTTTCAACTAAAAAGATTCTGCACAAGGACTTATCACAGACAAACATGGAAAGTGGACGAGTTATCTTTCAACTGGAAAAACCTATCAGTATATGCCTTTCCTCCACTGCCTCTCCTCCCCAAGGTACTCCTAAAGGTGAGACAGGAGAAACCAAAAATGATTCTGATTGCCCCAGACTGGCCCCACCAGTACTGGTATCCGATCTTAAAGAACTTGTATCAATGCCCAGCCTGGACCTTACTTCAAATACCTCACCTACTGTCCCAACAAAGCAATCAGATTCTGCACAGCCAACTCAGGACTCTAAACCTGGCAGCATGGCGGATAATGTAGCCATACAAAGCATACCTCTCAGTAAAGCTGTGTTGGATGTCATTTTGGAAGCCAGAAGGCCTAGTACTACAAAATCCTATGCTGGATTTTGTGCTTGGAACCAAGCTCAAGGAACTGACACAGCTGTACCAAATATTCCTTAGATTTTGCAATACTTAACTGAGATGCTGGACAAAGGCCTATCTTTTTCATCAAAATTCATGTGTCTGCCATTTCGGCTCATTATAATACAGAGCCACCACTCTTTTCTCATCCTTTATTAAGGCAGTACCTCAGAGGAGCCAAAAATTTAAGACCTCCAAGGAGATTGCCAATGCCTGCATGGGACCTCAGTTATGTCTTGGAAAAACTCACTCTACCTCCTTTTGAGCCAGCTGCTACTGCGGATATAAAGTTTTTATCCTGGAAAAACAGCTCTGCTCCTAGCAGTAACGTCTGCAAGATGAGTGTCGAGCTACAGGCTCTCATGGCTGTGGAACCTTTTACCATTTTTTATCCAGACAGGGTCTCTCTGAGGACAAACCCCACATTCATGCCTAAGGTGGTGTCCAGTGTAGCCCTTAACCAAACTATTCATTTGCCAACTTTTTATCCAAAACCACAGAACAAGGGGGAAAAAATTCTGCATCCATTAGACGTACACAGACAACTTGGATTCTACTTGGACAAAGCTAAAGTTTTCAGAAAAACAGAACAATTACTAGTGGCATATGCTGCAGGATCACAAGGAAAGGCGATCTCCAAACAGACTATTTCAAAGTGGATAGGTCACTGCATTCGTTTCTGCTACTCTCAGCATGGCAAACCAGTGCCTAAGGGCATTAGGCCACATTCAACCAGAGCTGCAGCCACTTCTGCAGCCTTTCTCAGGGGAGTACCAACCAAAGACATTTTAGAGGCTGCTACTTGGAGTTCAGTGCACACCTTTACAAAACATTACAATATGCCACTTTACTCTTAAATCCAGAGCAGGCTTTGCCACTGCAGCTCTGCAGGGGCCTCATAGCCGCTCCTAATGTTTAGCTCCAGCCCCCCAACCATAGCTTTGGGACTCTACCCAAATGTAATGACTGCAACAGTGAAACATGAAGAACATAGTACCGTTGTGTACACTTACCATAAATGTAGATGTTCGAGTGTATTCACTGTTGCAGTCCGGGTTAACCACCCGCCATCCCCCTTATTCCTGCTGGAACTTATCTTTACTTCTCTGATCTGT
This sequence comes from Protopterus annectens, assembly GCF_019279795.1. NCBI lineage: Eukaryota > Metazoa > Chordata > Ceratodontiformes > Protopteridae > Protopterus > Protopterus annectens. The sequence goes on along the minus strand of NC_056751.1, from coordinate 106,830,941 downwards.
GCAACCTATGTGGTGTATTTGCTTGTAGATGAAGGTAAAGTTTATTTTCGTGCATGTATGTGTTTTATATATATATATATATATATATATATATATATATATATATATATATATATATATTGTATATTTATATATATATATATATATATATATATATATATATATATATATATATATGTAGCCTACCCTTTTGGGGGCACCTGACATCTGGGGCAAGAAAAACTGAAGAAAATGGCGTCTGCTGCATCTTTTATACCCCTGAAGACCTGACGCCAGGGAAGGGGCGACAGCAACTGATGCAGGACCCAAGACTTTGGAATTCAGGCCGACTGAGGGCAACCTGCCAGCAGGATTACCCAAATGTAATGACTGCAACAGTGAATACACTCGAACATCTACATTTATGGTAAGTGTACACAACTGTACTTTGTGTACACTTACCATAAATGTAGATATTTGAGTGTATTCACTGTTGCAGTCCACGTTACCCTCCTGCCGTCCCCCTGTCATTCTGAAGTTTATCTTTCCTTTATCTTCTACAACCTATGTGGTGTATTTGCTTGTAGATGAAGGTAAAGTTTATATTGATGCATGTATATATATATATATATATATATGTATAGATATATATATATATATATATATATATATGTATAGATATATATATATATATATATATATATATATATATGTATAGATATAGATATATATATAGATATATATATATATATATATATATATATATATATATATATATATATATATATAAATTGGCTACCTTTTTGGGGGCACCTGACATCGGGGGCAAGAAAAACTAAAGAAAATGGCGTCTGCTGCATGTTTTATACCCATGACGACCTGACGTTATGGAAGAGGAGACAGCAACCAACGCAGGACCCAAGACTTTGGAATTCAGGCCGACTGAGGGCAACTTTCCAGCAGATTACCCAAATGTAATGACTGCAACAGTGAATACACTCTAACATCTACATTTATGGTAAGTGTACACAACTGTACTGTATATGCCTTCGTTGTAGGCCTGACGTCAGGTACAAAGGAAAGCAGCCGACACCATTTCCTCAGTCTTTCTTGCCATGGACCCCAAAGCAGAAGCATTTTGCACAAGTGCTGGTCGGCCAAGTACCTTCTTTTTGTATTCTGACTGCTTAGCTGAAGACATCCTCTAAGTACCCCATTGGGGACCCTCTTTTCTTGCTTTAACGAATGTCAGAAAAAGTTAATAACGGTCTTGCCTGCGGAAAACAGATTCCGCACTGTGATTTTCACTCCTATTGTATTACTTGTTTGGGCATTGAGCACGACGTCCCTAATTGTGTTCTCTGTGCTTCTTTCAGCCTGTGTACCATATGCCGTAGAGCTAGGATCTTGTTCAAGCATTTCAGAGTTTGGCATAAGTTCGTCAGTATGGTGTCTTCTGTTCTCCCGATTTCAGATGTTCTTAAGAAGCACAAGGAAAGGGAATACGACATGCTTAGGGTCAAATTAGCCGATGACATCCCTGTTAAGTTGGTTGTCGGCCCAGAGATAGTGAGGCGCTTTTATTGCCTCTACAGTCCGCAGAAGTTCAGTAACAGGCATCAGTGGAGACCTTTTCTGAGTTCTCCAAACCGCAGGCTTCGACTTCGTCTTTTGAGCCTCTGCCTCTGATGGATCTGGAGCCGCTAAGCAGGCGCCGGCTTCTGAGGCCTCTTTTCTCCACCTGGAGACTAGATCCAGACTGACGACCTTGGTTCAGATTACTGCGGTGGCTAGGCCTCCTGATTCCCTCCTGCTTTCTAGCAGGCCTTCCAGATGAAAATATACTCCAAAACAGGTGCCAGCCTCCCCGCAAATGCCTCCGTCTCAGATGATTAAAATGGCTATTGGTCTCTTGACCCTTATCAGGGGCTCTCAGCCACCTCCTCCTAAGAGGGCTAGGGAATTGTCTCCAGCCGTTTTGTCTGCCTCAGACTCTGAGGTTTCCAGCAACTCTGCTGATGAAGAGGGAAACTCTCAACTTTTTCTGGTTTTGAGGATTCTGATGCAGAAGACTCCATCCCTTCCGCCTCCCCTCCAGAAGATTTTTCTTTTGGAGATGCTCTAAGTACTCTTAAGGAGCATTTCAAATGGGAAAGTCTGGACTACCCTCAGTGTAAGAAACAAATTAGGGAATTCTTGGATTTGCCACAGCATAAGCCTTTAGCTCTCCCTCCGGTTTTGGAAGTTGTTGATGTTTTCATGGAGAATTCTTTGACTCCTAATTCTGTTCCTCCTGCTCCCAGAAAGCCTGACAGGTGTTAGGGTTCCTGATTCTCATCACTTCCTTTTCAAGAATCCTACTGCTGATCCAAAAATTATTTCTCAGGGCTCTAAGGGTGTTAAAGCCACAGTTGCTAAAAATCCTGTTCCTTCTGACAGGGAATCTAGGGCCTTGGATAGATGGGGTAAAAAGGTTTATACTTCTTCCACCCTGGCTATTAGGTCTGTGAATTGTCTTTTTCATATGCTTAAGTATCAGCAGCATACTTTGGGGGCTATTAAGGCTAAAATTGCTAGTTTTCCTTCCCTGATGAGAGAGTAAAGACATGCAAGATTTATTGAATTCTGCCACTCTTGTCACAACATTCTCTACATTGTGATTTTGACACTTTGGAGGCTTCTTGCAGGCAGCAGCCACTGGTTCTGTCATTAGAAGACATGCTTGGCTCAGGGAACCGCCCCTTTCTGAACCTGTCAAATCTAAATTACCGGATGTGCCTTTGCACAAAGACCATCTTTTTGGTAGCAAAGCAGAAGAGGTGTTGAAAAAGTTGGAGGATAAGGCCAAATCTATGCAAACTGTTAAGGACTTTCTGCAAGTTCAGCCTCCTCGCTTTAGTAGACATTACCCTTCTAAGAATTGGACTTTTCATGACCCTAGTAAACAGGGTCGCAGTAGGCCTTGGGCTTACAGATCTTCTCAGGGACAGACTTCCACCCCTCAAAAGGCTAAGCACTGGCAGGCTTCCTCTTCAGAATCTGGGAGTTCTAAGCAAACTTCCTAAAGCAAGCATTCTCAATGACTCCGGCCTTCCCCTGCCTGCCTCTGTGGGCCCAGGGTTTCCTTTGGGAGGAAGGTTAGCTATTTTTGCAGATGTCTGGTACACCATCACAGATGACAAATGGGTGCTCAAAATAGTATCCCAAGGCTGCAAGTTCTCCTTTCACACCTTCCCTGTCCACCAAGACAACCCAGATATCCCCCCACATCAAAGGGCAGAAGCAGTAAAACAAGTTTCTTCTTTGCTAAACCTGGAAGCAATAGAGCCAGTTCTTGCACTACATATAGGCCAGGGTTTCTACTCAAGACTTTTCCTAGTTCTCAAAAAAAGGGGGCGTCTGGCACCCTATTTTGGATTTCTCCATTCTAAACACTTTTCTGGTGATTCCCAAATTCAAAATGCTCACTCTTCAGCAGTTGCTGCCAGTGTTGGCCAAGGATTCTTGGCTGGTGACTTTGGATCTCAAAGAAGCTTATCCCCAGTAAGGGAAAGCTGCAGGCAGATGTCCTTCATGGATGCATCTGCAGTCATAACAAGTGGGTTGTCCTGTCGTCAGGCAGCCCTGCAGTCGGCCGGATTCCAAAGTCCGGGTCCGGCTTCGGCTGATGTCGCACTCCACCCGACGTCATCTCTGTTGGTCTTCGGGTATAAAAGCATCAGCCGACGCCAGTTTCCTCAGTCTTTCTTGCCGTGGCGCAAGCAGAAGCTGTTCGCAAGTGCCGGTCGGTCGGATCCAGAGATTACTTCTACCGAATACTACTTCGAACACTTCTAAAGCTAAGTACCCCGTTGGGGACTCTTTCTTGCCTCAGCCGATGTCAGAAAAAGTTAACATTTGTTTAACCTGTGGGAAACAAATACCTCATAAAGATTTCCACTCTTACTGTCTGCCTTGTTTAGGCCCAGCCCACGACGTAGCAGCCTGTTCGCCTGTGCCTCCTTCAACCGAAACGCTTAGGCGTCGGTCGGAGTTTGCAGAACAGTTTTCGGTACTGATTTTGCGTACATTATGCCGCCGGATCCTCCGACTACCCAATCTTCAAAACGCAAAGATAAAGACCGACATCAGCGGTCCGCGGTTTCGGCGAAACCACGGAAAAGCAAACGCGAGTGTCTCTGTTTCGGCGAAACCGAAAACTGATCAAAGTACAGCTGAACCTATTCTTACAACTGAGGCCCCTGCTACAACTCTTGAATCGACCTCAGAAATTTTACCCACTACGGTGGTTGACTTATCAGACACCATCCCCTTGGATGTCTCTACCCCAGCACGTGGTGCTGCTAGGCCTCCAGCAGCCATGTCCATTAAGGCCTTCGCCAGGGCTAAAGCTGCCAAGACTACTAAATCAGTGCCTGTTAAACCCACCACATCCAGGCCCTCTTCTAGTTCTCAAATGCTTTCTTTGGCAGAAGATTTAATTTCTTTAATTAGAGGATCTCAATCTCACCCAGACAGGGCCTCTCAGCCCCCAGAAAAGAGACCTAGGGCAGAGCCCCCTGAGCCAGTGTCTTCTGATGATTCTGCTGATGAATCAGACATTACTGACCAGCCAGTGGCTCCCTTCTCCAATTTTGAAGATTCTGATGCTGAAGAATCCATTCCAGCTGCTTCCCCACCAGAAGAATTCTCCTTTGGGGAAACCTTGCATGCCATGAGAACAGTTCCAGTGGCAGCAACAGGATCTTTCAGACTCCAGAAAGAGACTTAGGACCTTTCTGCACCTCCCACAGCACAGGCCCTTAGCTATACCTCCTGTTCTCTCTGTGGTGGATGATGCTTTCAATGATGTTTGCTCCGCTCCTGATTCTTTACCCCCAGCCCCTGCCAAACCAGACAGATTTTACAGGGTGCCAGATACTCATCACCACCTTTACAAGGCCCCACTTGCAGACCCAGAAACTATATCCCAGGGTCCCAAGGCAGTAGCGACCACAGCTAAAACCCTATTCCTTCTGAAAGGGAAGCAAGGTCATTAGACAGATGGGGTAAAAGGTCTACACTTCAGCTACTCTCTCAGCTAGAGCTTTAAACTGTCAGTTTCACATGATACAATACCAAGAGTTTATGCTTGATCAGTTAACTAAAAAAGTAACCACTGATGAATCTCTTGATAAGAAATATGTATTAGAGATGGTAAATAACATACAACAGGTTAGCAACCATTCCTTAAAATGTGGCTATGATGCACTGGAGGCTTCATTTAGATCAGCCATGACAGGCACAGTGATAAGAAGGCATGCATGGCTAAAGGAACAAGCTTTACCGGATCATGTTAAAGCTAAGTTGCTAGATGCTCCTATGGATAAGACAAGTTTGTTTGGTACACCTGCCCAGCAGGTTATGAAGAAAATGGAAGAAAAGGCAAAATCTGTTCAAACTGTTAAAGATTTCTTGCAGGTTCAACCCCCAAGGTTTAGCAGGAACTGGCCTGCCAAAAATTGGTCCTTTCCCGACTCCACAAAATTTCAAAGGGGCAGGAATAGGCGTTCCAGAGGCAGAAACCAATCCAGAGGAGGTGCCTACAGAGGACGACAGTGGCAAGGTAACAACAGAGGCACAGACGCAGCCACTGCCACTACATCAGCACAACCACAGTGACTTAATCCTAACTCCGCCTACCAGGGAACAAATAGCAGCTCCTCTAGGCGGAAAGTTAACCTTATTTTCAAAGAACTGGCACTACATAACAAAAGACAAGTGGATTTTACAAACCATAGATCAAGGTTACTGGTTCCACTTCCACACTTTACCAGTCAAAAGAGGAATGCCAAATCTACCTCCAAATCAAAAAACAGAGGCTCTACGCCAGATAATGGAGTTAGCAAACATGAGAGCTGTGGAAAGAGTGCCAACAACAGAACAAGGAAAGGGGTTCTATTCCAGACTATTCCTAGTTCCAAGAAAGGAAAAAAGTTGGAGACCAATTCTCGACCTGTCCACCTTAAATACATACATCATTGTCCCAAAATTCAAAATGCTGACCCTACAGCAACTTCTTCCCATGCTGGGCAAGGAGTCTTGGCTGGTAACTCTAGATCTCAAGGAGGCATACCTGCACGTCCCCATTCGACCAATCTGCAGAAGATACCTCAGATTTCTTGCAGGATCAGAGCACTATCAATTCTCAGCATTGCCCTTTGGCTTATCTACTGCCCAGAGTATTCACAAAATGCCTGGCATCAGTAATCGCCCATTGCAGACTACAGGGAATTCAGATTTACCCATACCTGGACGACTGCCTACTACAAGGGACAACAAAAGCAAGCTGACAACAGATTTACAAAGGGTCATTTACTTGCTTCAAGGACTGGGATACACAGTCAATTTACAAAAGTCAAGGCTGATACCATCCCAAACAAGGACATTCTTGGTGAATTGGACACAGTACAACAAATGGCATTCCTGACTACAGAAAAACAAAAGAACTTCCTCTTTACTTCTTGGCACTAACAAAACTGAACAAGTTAACAGCAAGAAAATTTCTGCAGGCCTTGGGCTTCATGGCATCATGCATAATCTTGGTCCCATTTGCCAGACTACATATGAGGAAACTACAGTGGTACCTAAAGAATTTATGGTCCCAACACAGACACAGTCTAGAAACAGAAATCCCACTAATTCCATGCTTAAAACAGGAGTTCCTATGGTGGGCTCAGGCATGCCAGTCAAACCCAGGCCTACCCTTTCGCAGATGTCAACCAAGCCAGACCATCACAACAGACGCTTCAGACCTAGGATCCGGGGCCCACATGCTGGACAAATGCGTGCAAGGATTGTGGACACAGGATCAACTTCACCTGCACATCAATCTAAAAGAAATGCTGGCAGTAAAACTGGCAATCCAAAAGTTCAAACCATTCCTCAAAGAGGGCCAGTTGATGATAAGGACAGACAACACCACAGTCATGTGGTACATCAACAAACAGGGAGGCACTCATTCATACCCCTATGCAGAATGACCTTGGAGCTGTGGACCCTGGCACTCAGCTACAACATTCAGTTACAGGCAATGTTTGTTCCGGGAAAGACAATACTCTAGCAGACATATTAAGCAGAACCACCGGATGCCCACGAATGGAAGCTGCACCGGACATCTTCAAGACCATCTCAAAGAAATGGGGAATGCCACAGATAGACCTATTCGCATCACCTCTCAATCACCAGCTCAAAAATTCTGCACAAGGACATTCCACCCACTAGCATGGAAAGTGGACTCACTCTCCTTCAACTGGAAAGGCCTAACAGCATATGCATTCCCACCTCTTCCTTTGATACACAAGGTACTACTAAAATCAAGGAAGAACGTCCAAGGAAAATCCTGGAAGCCCCAAACTGGCCAAGACAACACTGGTACCCACTACTGAAGAGCATGTCTCGAACAATATGTGGCCAATACCCTGATGCCTTTGATGTTAACTCAGAACAACTACAGCATCATGCATCCAAACCTAAAACGCTGCAACTGACTGCATGGAACATCACATAGCAGCAGCTAATCCAGAACTTTCCCAAAGAGTTAAAGACATTATTCTTGAAGCACGCAGACCTTCAACAAGAAGGAACTATGCTGGAAAATGGAAAAGGTTTGTCATTTGGAGTACCGAAGAGGAAAAGATGTGTCAAACATAGATATGCCTAACATTCTGGAGTATCTGGCGAACTTCTTCATTCAGGCCTGTCCTACTCCTCCATCAAGATACATGCATCAGCTATTTCAGCAGAATACAGCTTTGATCCACCTGTTTTTCGCACCCTTTGCTCAGGCAGTTCCTCAGAGGAATCAAGAATGTAAAACCTCCAAGGAAACCACCATTACCAGCCTGGGATTTAAACTTTGTGCTAGAAAAGTTGACACTATCACCCTTTGAACCAGCAGCAACAGCAGACCTACAACACCTGTCATGGAAAACTGCTTTCCTACTGGCAATTACTTCAGCAAGGAGGGTTTCAGAACTACAGGCCTTAATGGCAGTGCAACCCTTCCTAATCTTCCACCAAGATAGAGTGTCCATGAGAACTAATCCTACATTTATGCCCAAGGTGGTATCCAGAGTATCTTTAAACCAGGCAATCCACCTACCTACCTTCTTTCCCAACCCACAAAACAGAGGGAAAGAATACTGCATACCTTGGATGTACATAGACAGCTACGCTACTACTTGGACAGAACAAAAATAGCAGAAAGACTGACCAACTTTTGTAGCCTATGCAACAGGAAGGGAAGGAAAAGCCATTTCCAAACAGACAATCTCCAAATGGATAGGAAATTGCATACGATACTGTTACTCCTTCCATGGAAAACCAATTCCACAGAACATAAGACCTCATTCTACAAGGGCAACAGCCACTACCACAGCCTTCTTACGAGGAGTGGCAACCAAAGACATTATTGAGGTGGCTACTTGGACCTCCGTGCATACATTTGCCAAGCATTACAATTTACCTCTATATTCCAGATCCCGAGCAGGGTTTGCCACTGCTGTACTGCAAGGGATCCTAAACACACCATAATCTACGTTTATCCTCCTCCCCTAGTTGGCTATGGTATTCTACCCACTTGTTATGACTGCAGATGCATCCATGAAGGACATAGTACAGTTTTGTACCTACCATAAATGTAGATGTCCGAACTGGATAGCATCTGCAGTCAGGATTACCCTCCCTCCTTCCGCTCTGTGGTACTCCTAGGGTGTTTACCCTCCTAATAGCTAGCTGTTGGGGAGTCTTTATGGTGTATTTGTTTGTATATATGTACATATATGCTTATTGTTGTGTTTACCTCTATCTATTTGGAAACATTGGCATCTATCCAAATTTTAGCCTGCAAGAGGGCTACTGGCATCTGGGGCAAGAAACACTGAGGAAAATGGCGTCGGCTGATGCTTTTATACCCGAAGACCAACAGAGATGATGTCGGGTGGAGTGCGACATCAGCCGAAGCCGGACCCAGACTTTGGAATCCGGCCGACTGCAGGGCTGCCTGATGACAGGACAACCCACTTGTTATGACTGCAGATGCTATCCAGTTCGGACATCTACATTTATGGTAGGTACAAAACTGTACTTTCCTTCACTTCAGGGCAGGGAACAGGCACTTCCAATTCTCTGCAATGCCCTTTGGCTTATCTACTGCTCCCAGAGTTTTTACAAAATGCTTAGCTCCAGTCATTGCTTTTTGCAGGCAAAGAAACATTCAAATTTACCCTTACTTTGGACGATTGTCTTATTCAGGCAAACTCTCCAGAGCAACTTCTAAAGGAGTTGGACTTTGTAACGAACCTTCCCACCTCTTTGGGCTACTGTCAACGAAAAGAAGTCAAAATTGGTACCCACCAGGGAGAATTGTATTCCTGGCAGCGAGCCTGAACACAGCCGCCCAGATGGTATTCCTCCCTCAAGAGAAACCAATGGATCTTTCAAATTACTTCAAGAATTTGGCAAGCATGACCAGCTCTCTGCAAGGCAATTCCTGCAATCCCTGAGATACATGGCTTCATGTATTCTGGTGATTCCATATGCCAGACTGCATATGAGGAGAATACAATGGTACCTCAAAAACCTTTGGTGTCAACACACACAGGATTTAGATTTGATTCTTCCTCTGATTCCCTGCCTGCAGAGTTCCTTTGGTGGGTATCGGCCTGTGCACATAACAAAGGCCTGCCTTTCTGTCCACCTTCTGCCAGCCAGACTCTCACTACAGATGTCTCTGACTACGCTTGGGGAGCACATCAAGAGGGCAGATGCATTCAGGGGTCTTGGAACTATCAACAGGTTTATTTGCACATAAATCTGAAGGAATTGATGGTAGTCCCGCAGGCCTTGATGGCTTTCAAGCATCTTCTCTCTCCTGGTACTCTTCTGGTCAGGACAGACAACACCACAATCATGTGGTACATGAACAAGCAGGGAGGGACTCTCTTGTTACCCCCTGTGCAGACAACATGGTCCATAGCAGCTTCCATGGGCATTCATTTGATAGCTCAGTTTCTTCCAGGAAGGCTCAACACATTGGCAGACCAGCCGAGCAGGCAGGTCCTGGATCCTCACGAGTGGCAACTTAGCAAGACCATCTTCTATTGCATCATTCAGTGTTGGGGCACTCCCCAGGTGGATCTTTTATCTCCAACCAACCACCTTCTTTAAACCTTTTGCACCAGGGATCATCACAACAAAGCTTGGAAAGTGGATGCTCTGTCCTTCCCCTGGACACAGCTCTCGATCTATGCATTCCCTCCTCTGCCTCTTCTTCCCAGAGTGCTGTTAAAGATAAGGGGTGAAAAGCCAAGGGCCATCATCATAGCTGCAGCCTGGCCCAGGCAACATTGGTATCCACTACTTAGCAGTCTCTCCCAGTCTCAGCCTTGGTATCTTCTCTTAATACCAGATCTCTTGGTTCAGGAGGGAGGAAAAATTCTGTATCCTCATCTGCAGACTTTGCATTGGCAGCCTGGCTCATAATTTAAACCTTTCCCAACAGGTGATTGAGGTCCTTCCTGAGGCCAGGAGGCCTAGCACTAGGAAATCTTATGCAGATAAGTGGAAACTATTCTCCATTTGGATGCAGACTAGAGGGGAAGACCTTTCTCAACCTACTACTCTTCTTATTCTTGACTACCTGCCAGGCTTGCTTAATGGTGGACTTTCCTTTTCTTCTATCAAGATTCATGCTTCTGCTATTTCTGCTCATTGTTTGAACAACCCATTTTCTCTCATCCCTTGATGAAACTGTTCTTCAGAGGAGCTAGCAATTTAAAGCCTCCCAGAAGGGCACCTACTCCTACTTGGGATCTTAATTTTGTACTTGAGAAACTTACTCTGCCTCCTTTTGAACCAGCTGCCTCAGCAGATTTGAAGTTTCTCTCCTGGAAAACTGCCTTTCTTTTGCCTATTACTTCAGCTAGAAGAGATGTTCTTCGTGTTTCACTGTTGCAGTCAACACATTTGGGTTATCTGCTTGCAGTAGCGCTCAGTCGGCCTGATTATCAAAGTCTTGGGTCCTGCATTGGTTGCCGCATCATCTTCTGTGATGTCTCTCGGGTATAAAGCATGCAGCTGATGCCATTACCCCAGTCTTTCTTGCCATGCGGTATCCGAAGCAGAAGCATTTCGCAAGTGCCGGTCGGCCGACTCCTGAAAATTTCGTTTGAGTTTCAGAACCAAAGTCTTCAACTAAAGCCAAGTACCCCATTGGGGAAACTTTTTAGCTCTAAACCGATGTCAGTAAAAGTCAATAATTGTATTTCTTGTGGAAAGTAAATACCTCATAAAGATTTTCATTCCTACATTATTCCTTGCCTAGGCCCTGACCACGACGTACCTCGCTGTCTGTTTTGTGCCTTATTTAAACCACGAAATATTCAACTTCTGTACATTTTCATTTCTAAATATTTTGGTACTCTGTTCAATTATCCAGATATCTTCGGTAAGCCACCCGACTACCAACATTCTGAAAAAATGCAAAGATAAAGACAGAGACAGGCCGCCTAGGTCCAAAGCTGCCGACAACGCTTTTCCTAAGCTAGTCACCAGTTCACTGGTACTCAGTGAGGCGCATTCGCAACCCCTGATACCTGCTACTTCAGATTCGCAGGCCTGTACTGAGACCCATTCGGAGTCCGGTATGTTGCGAGATGCTTTAACTGTGGAACCTGCGGATGTCTCTACCTTGGATGGGTCCGGAGCCGCTGTGCAGGCACTGGCTTCTGAGGGTGTATTCAGGCCTACTGACTTGCATATTAAACCAACACCATCTTCTTCTTCTAGGCCTAAAACTCGAACCACGCTTAGGAAACCGATGCCCAGACTGCATGGTCAGGGCTCTATGCCTAAAAAACAAATGATAATGGAATCTCTCTTGGAGGTAGGATTTTTGGCAGTAGTAGCCTTAATGCCCTTGGGTCCCTGTGAAATGGTCTCAGGATCTGCAGTAGGATTTTTAAAAAGGAACTTGTGACAATCAGGAACCCTGTAATATCTATCAGGTTTTCTGGGAGCAGGAGGTAGAGAGTCAGGGGGCAAGCTAGATTCTAAAAAGGCATCGTCAACGATGTCCAGCACAGGAGGGACAGTGAAAGGCCTGTGTTGGGGCAGGAGTAAGAAATCTCTAAGCCTCTTTTTAGAATCAGAGTAATCCTAGCTTTCCCAGTGAAAATGCTCCCTAAGAGCATGCAAGGTTTCACGAAAAGAAAAATCCTCTGGGGGAGAAGCAGATAGAATAGAGTCCTCTGCATCAGAATCCTCATAGGTAGATAAGGGTAAATCCTGGTCATCAGAAGAGACAGAAAATTCAGAATCCTGGTCAGAAGTATCATAAGCAAATTCAGTCCTAGGTCTCTTAGAGGGGGAAGGTTGGTTTCCCCTGATTAAAGTAATAAGGTCTTCAGCCATTCGAGTTTCTGAGCTGCAGGCCTTAATGGCAGTAGAGCCTTTTGTCATCTTCCATGTGGATTGGGTTTCTCGTCGAACTAATCCCTCCTTTATGCCTAAGGTGGTTTCTAGCCTGACTCTTAACCAGTCTATCCACCTGCCTACCTTCTTCCCTAATCCTCAGAATAAAGGGGAAAGGTTACTGCATTCCCTGGATGTGCATAGACAGCTTAGATTTTACCTAAACCTTTTCGAAAGTCAGATCAGTTGTTGGGTCAGTTTTGCTGCTGGAGCTCAGGGCAAAGCTATTTCTAAACAGACCATTTCTAAGTGGATTGCTCATTGTATTCACCTTTGTTACTTAAAGCATGGCAATGTTCCTCCACAGAGTATTAGTACCCATTCTACTAGAGCAGCCTCTACCTCAGAAGCTTGAGGTGTACCTACTAGGGACATCCTGGAAGCAGCTACCTGGACTTGTGTCCACACTTTCACTAAACATTATAATTTACCCTTGTTTCCTAAGTTCAGGGCTGGTTTTGCCACTGCAGTGTTGCAGGGCATCCTTCCCAACCCTTAAACAGTGGGTGTTCCTCCTCCCTTTTGTTTTTTTCCTGGGCTTTGGGAATCAACCCATTTTGTAAGGACTGCAACAGTGAAACACGAACATAGTACAGTTGAGTACACTTACCATAAATGTAGATGTTCGAGTGTATTCACTGTTGCAGTCCTGGTCCCCCCCCCCCCTTTCCATACCCTATTTTCCTAGAGCACAGACTGGATTTTTCTTTTCTTGGTCTAACCTTTTTTGGGGGGCTCCTGACAGTTAAGGCAAGAAAAACTGAGGAAATGGCGTTGGCTGCCTTCCTTTGTACCTGACATCAGGCGTAAACTGAAGGCAGCCAACGTCATATACCAAGGACTTTGGTATTCTGGCTGACTGTGGGCTAACGGGAGCCGGATAACCCATTTTATAAGGACTGCAACAGTGAATACACTCAACATCTAAATTTATGGTAAGTGTACACAGCTGTACTTTCTCAGCCATTCTCACAACAAAGGCAGTCCTTTCCTGATAAAGCAGGGAGTCCTGTGATGACCCTACAGATGTCTCCCTTTCCCCTCTTTCCCTTGGCCTTTCAAATGCTCACAGGGTCTGGAAAAGCATCACCCAAGACACATGGGTTCATTCCATAATCAAAAAAGGATACTTCATGAATTGGCACTCCATCCCCACCTTCATGAGAATACCTCAACCCCCGAGAGCAGTTGCCTCTCTTCCCAGAGCTCCTTTGGGAGCTTTGGCAACAGGGCTCCATTCAAAAGGTTCCTCAAATGTCAATAGCGAAAGACTTCTATTCAAGAATGTTCTTAGTACCCAGAAAGAATGGCTCTTGGAGACCAATCCTGGATTTATTCCATCTCAACACCTTCTTAAAAGTTCCTACCTTCAGAATATTGACAATACAAACTCTATTCTCCCTTATCCTTCCAGAAGGATACATGGCATCTCTAGATATAAAAGAAGCTTACCTTCACATCCCTGTTCTCCCCATGTTCAAGAAATTCTTAAATTTTCTGTGGATTTCTGGCATTTTCAGTTCAATGCCTTGCACTTTGGTCTTTTACAGCGCTGAGGGTATTCACAAAATTCCTGGCTCCAGTGATTGCATGCTGCAGACTGTTGGGCATCCAGATTTTTCCATACCTGGATGACCTGCTCTTACAGGCCCCAACTTCCCACACTCTAGAACCTGGAGAGCATTTCCCTCTTTGGAAAATGGATTTACATCAACTTCAAGAAGTAAATCCTCACTCCTGCACAGGACCGCATCTTCCTGGGTAGTCTAATCCAGAGAGACATTGAGTGTGTCACTTCCACTTCAGAAGGTGCAGGACCTTTGATCATTTTACTCCCTTCTCCCCTTGACTCGCATCATGGCCAGGGAGATGCTCTTCATGTTTCACTGTTGCAGTCATCACATTTGGGTTATCCCTGTCGGGTTAGCTCTCGGCCGGCCCGAATACCAGAGGCTTAGTATTTCTGCACTGGTTGCTGTCGTTTCAGGACCTACGTCAGGTCGTCAGTATAAAGTAAGGCAGCCAACGCCATTACATCAGTCTTTCTTGCTGTGGAGCCCAAAGCAGAAGCAGTTCACATGAGTGCCGGTCGACCGCTACCTGAGTTTCGTCTACAGATTTGAAGCTGAAGTCTTCTAAAGCTAAGTACCCCATTGAGGATCCTTTTTTCTTGCACTAACCGATGTCAGAAAAAGTTAACAATTTTCTCGCCTGTGGAAAGCAAATAACACACTGAGACTTTCATTCTTACTGCGTCATTTGTTTAGGCCCAGACCACGACGTCCCCCGCTGTCACTTCTGTGCTTTGTTCATCGCCAGAACTATCCGTCGTCAGGCCCTTACTGTAGCTAGATATTTTTGCTTACAGTCCTCGAACTCTGATATTGCTTCGGTAAGCCTTCAGACAGATGATCTGAAAAAACATAAAGACCGAGAGAGAGACCACACAGGTCCAAACCTACCGACGACTCTTCCAATAAGCTAGTTGTCAGTTCTCCGGTCTTCAGTGAGGCACTTTCGCAGCCCCTGATGCCTGCTTCTCTGGATTCGCTGGCTGCAACAGAGACCTTTTCAAAAGTCTGGTATGCCGCAAAGCTGTTCTTCGACTAAGGATCCTGCAGTTTTCTCTACCTTGGATGGGTCCAGAGCCACTAAGCAGGCATCGGCTTCAGAGGAAGTCCTCCACACTACTGATTCTCGACACAAACCTTTTGAAAACTGCCAAGATGTTCGTGTTACAATGCTGCAGTCATTACACTTGGGTTATCCTGCCGTCAGGCGGTTGCTCAGTCGGCCTGAGTTCCAAAGTCTTGGTCCGGTGTCGGTTGCTGTCGCCTCCTCCCTGACATCAGTGCGACAGGGATGTATAAGATGCAGCCGACGCCATTTTCTTCAGTCTTTCTTGCCGCGCGGTGCCCGAAGCAGAAGCAGTTCGCAAGTGCCAGTCAGCCGACTCCTAAGATTTTCATTCCGAATATAGAACCGAAGTCTTCTACAAAGCTAAGTACCCCCTTGGGGAAACTTTGTCTTGCCTTAGACCGATGTCAGTAAAAGTTAATAACTATTTCATTTGGGAAGCAAATACCTCATAAGGATTTCCACTCCTATTGTATTCCATGCCTAGACCCAGACCACTATGTCACTGGTTGTCGGTTTTGTGCTAGGTTTAACAAGCGCACTATTAAACATCTGTTTGATTTTGCCCGACATTATTTTGGCAGAAAATTCAATTACACCATGCTGTCGGAACTCCCAATGACAGGATTGCATAAAAAGCGCAAAGATAAAGACAGGCATCCGAGGCCCAAAACTGACGAGGCCTCTTCTAGGCCGGTCACCGGTTCTCCGTTTTTCAGCGAGGCGCCTATGCAGCCCCTGACGACCACTTCCACAGAACCACAGACCGCAGTTGACTCCCACGTGGAGCTGGCTGGGCCTTCGGACTCTACATGTTTTCAGCCTACCGAAACTAACCTATGTGAGGGAACTGAAGTAGCTGAGCAATCCACAGCCTCAGAGGGTGTCTTCAGACCTACCCAGTTAACCATTAAACCCTTTACTAAGTCTAAGGCTCCCTTAAAAACAAAGAAACAGATTCAGCATTCTCCAGGACAGGCTTCCATGCCTAAGAAACAAATGCTCAAAATGGCCGAAGACCCCATCCCCCTCCTGATAAAAGGCCCAGACAGGATGCAGACTATGAATCTTCCGACCAGGTGTCCATTTCTTCAGATTCATCCTCAGACCTAGGATATTCCTTACCACCTTATGAGGATTCTGATGCTGAGGAATCAATTCCATCAGCCTCCCCGCCTGAGGACTACTCCTTTACACGCCATGAGGGAGCATTTCTATTGGGAAGGCCGGGATTACTCAGAATCCAAGAAAAGGCTCAGAGACTTCCTTTTATTGCCTCAACACAGACCCCTTTGTATTCCGCCAGTGTTAGATATTGTGGATGATGTCTACACTGAATCCAGCTTAAACCCTGACTCCTTACCTCCAGCCCCTGTTAAACCTGATAGATATTACAGAGTCCCTGACTCACAAATTTCTGTAAAAAAGCTCTGTTGCTGACCCTGAAACTATTTCTCAGGGACCCAAAGGGATTAAATCAAAAAACACCAGCAGGCAAATAGTAAAATAAAAAACACAAAATCACCAGCACTTCACCAGAGTATCTTCTTTATTATTTGGTTAACGATCTGGTACCTCGGCCTTTCACCTTCATGATCTCAGAACATTCACTTTTTAACTGGTTTATATACTTATTCATCCTAATTAACACAAACAGCTTGCATTCAATCATTAATTCATATTACACAGTTCCCCTAATAGTTTAAAATTTTGTGTACTTGGTAAGCCATATTTAACTAGATGGGGGGGGATTACAACAATAAATTACTTGAACTAGAAACTAGAATGATATTAAAGTTTAAAACTTTAAAGCCCTTTGGTTTAAATCAGGAAATGGGTATTTAAGAATTGCAATATCCAACATTTAATAATATATATTTAATACATTTATGATTTATTTATATTTAGTTTTATATATACATATATATGTATATATTTTTTGTAGAAAAAAAATGATGAAATAGTGAATTTGATGTATGTGATATGTACTGTCACTTTAAATGTGTACTATGAATTAATGATTGAATGCAAGCTGTTTGTGTTAACTAGGATGAATAAGTATATAAACCAGTTAAAAAGTGAATGTTCTGAGATCCATGAAGGCAAAAGGCCGAGGTACCAGATTGTTAACCAAATAATAAAGAAGATACTCTGGTGAAGTGCTGGTGATTTTGTGTTTTTTATTTTACCCAAAGGGATTAAGGCCTCATCAGCAAAAAACCCATTTCCCTCTGACATAGATTCCAGAGCATTAGACAGATGGGGAACGAAAGTATATACGTCTGCAACCTTAGCAATGAGAGCCTTAAACTGCTAGTTTCACACGCTAAATTATCAGCAATTTTTGATGTCTCAGTTAAAACAAAAAATGCTTCCAGACTCCCAATTTTAAAGAAATGCAGGATTTATTGCATGCAGCTGAACAAGTGGGAAAGCATACTTTGCAATGTGGTTTTGATTCTTTAGAGGCCTCCTGTAGAGCAGCAGTTACAGGCTCTGTCATTAGAAGGCATGCTTGGTTAAAAGAGCATACGTTACCAGATCATGTTAAAGCAAAATTATTGGGTGCACCTTTACAGCAGGATATGTTATTTGGAGTTAAGGCAGAAGAGGTATTAAAGAAAATGGAGGATAAGGCAAAATATATGCAAACGGTAAAAGATTTCTTACAGGTTCAGCCACCAAGATTTAGCAGAAATTGGCCAACAAAAAACTGGTCCTTTCCGGCTACAGACAGACCTCAAAGAGGCAGATACAGACGTCTGAGAGGTAGAGGTCAACCACAAGGTCTTTACAGGCCTTGACAATGGAGTGCACCAGGCCAGAAAGAAGGGGAAGACGGGCCCCAACCATATAAAAAGCAGCCTCAATGACTTCCCATTACAGCTCTCTCTTGGCAGCCCCCTTGGGAGGAAAACTAGAACTTTTCTATCACAATTGGCATTGGATCACCAAAGACAAATGGGTTCTCAACATTGTATCTCAAGGTTACAGGTTCCACTTTCACACTCTGCCAAGGTTAAAAGGAATGCCAAATCTGCCACCAAATCAATGGGCAGAGGCTCAAAAACAAATTGCAGCACTCATGGAAATGAGAGCTATTCAAGAGGTACCACCACAAGAACAAGGGCAGGATTTTATTCAAGACTCTTTCTGGTTCCCAGAAAGGACAAAGCCTGGAGGCCCATTCTGGATCTTTCTTCTCTAAACACTTACCTGGATGTTCCAAAATTCAAAATGTTAACACTACAGCAGCTTCTTCCCATGCTGGACAAGAAAGCTTGGCTCGTGATTTTGGACCACAGGGAGGCATACCTGCATGTTCCTATCAGACAAAACTGCAGAAGATACCTCAGATTCATAGCAGGTTCAATGCACTATCAATTCTCTGCACTGCCCTTTGGTTTATCTACTGCGCCCAGGGTCTTTACAAAGTGCCTGGCACCAGTAATTGCATTTTGCAGACAGAAAGGAATTCAAATTTATCTGTACCTGGACGACTGCCTGATTCAAGCAGAGAGCAAGGACAATCTTCTAGAGCATCTGGCATTTGTAAAACAGTTATTAAGTTGCCTGGGGTACACAGTAAATGAAAAGAAATCAAAACTAATGCCCTCACAAGAGATAATATTCCTGGGTGCCAGTTTGAACACAACGGCCCAGATGGCTTATCTCACGCCAGACAAACAAGGACAACTGACTCAATACTTTCAATTGATGGCAACAAACACCCAACTCCCTGCAAGAAAAATTCTGCAGGCCTTGGGTTACATGGCATCTTGCATGCTACTAATTCCATATGCCAGACTGCAAAATAGGAAACTACAATGGTACCTAAAGAGTGTATGGTCTCAGCACTGTCAAAGTTTGGAAACAGTTATACCACTAATTCCTTGCCTTCAACAGGAGTTTTGATGGTGGGCTCAAGCTTGTCACCTCAACAAGGGACAGCCTTTTACTCAACCCACAGCCAGGCAAACACTGGCAACAGATGCATCAGATTACGCCTGGGGAGCGCACATGGCAGGAAAATGTATTCAGGGCAAGTGGCCCGCAGAACAAAGGCATCTTCACATCAATCAAAAAGAGATGTTAGCTGTACAAAATGCCCTTGTAACTACTACTAAAAACAGACAACACCACAGTTATGTGGTACATAAACAAGCAAGGGGGCACTCACTCCTACCCCCTCTGCAGACATGACCTTGTGGAACACTGCTCTAAACTATCAAGTTCATCTTCAAGCACAATTCCTGCCAGGAGAGAACAGCACACTGGCAGACGACTTAAGCAGAAACATCATGGATCCCCACGAATGGGAATTGAATCCACAAATATTCAGAATGATAACACAAAAATGGTGGAGCCCAAACATAGATCTGTTTGCATCCCCAATGAACTACCAGCTACAGAAATTCTGCACAAGGAGTTACCATCCACAAGCATGGAAAGTGGATGCCCTCTCATTCAGCTGGAAAAACCTACAAGTATACGCTTTCCCTCCACTGCCTCTCCTTCCAAAGGTTCTCATAAATGCCAGGCAAGAAGAGCCAAAGATGATCCTGATTGCTCCAGACTGGCCACGCCAGCACTGGTACCCAATCTTAAAGAATTTAACACAAGAACCACCCTGGATATTGCCTCAAATCCCACATCTGCTGACTCAGCACAGCAATCAGATACTTCACTTGTCACAAACATTCCACAGATTTTACAATATTTAACTGAGATGCTGGACAAAGGTCTCTCTTTTTCATCCATCAAGATCCACGCCTCTGCCATCTCTGCTCATTACAACATGGATCCTCCAATTTTCTCTAATCCATTGCTAAAACAGTACCTCAGAGGGGCTAAAAACATAAGACCGCCCTGTAGAGCACCTACTCCAACTTGGGACCTCAACTTTGTTCTGGAAAAATTAACTTTACCTCCCTTTGAACCAGCTAACACAGCAGAATTAAAATATATTTCTTGGAAGACTGCTCTGCTCCTGGCAATAACATCAGCTCGAAGAGTTTCAGAATTACAGGCACTAATGGCAGTGGAACCTTTCCTCATTTGCCACCAGGACAGGGTGTCCTTAAGAACTAACCCTACGTTTATGCCAAAGGTGGTTTTAAGTGTGGCTCTAAACCAAACTATTCACTTGCCAACTTTTTATCCAAAACCACAGAATAAATGGGAGAGACTACCTCATTCTTTGGATATTCACAGGCAGTTACACTTCTACTTGGACAAAACCAAAGCTTTCAGAAAATCTGAGCAATTACTGATAGCATATGCTGCAGGAGCACAGGGAAAAGCCATTTCAAAACAGACTATTTCAAAATGGATAGGACATTGCATACGTTTCTGCTACACACACCATGGGAAACCTATACCTAGCAGCATTAGATCTCACTCCACCAGGGCAACAGCCACTTCAACTGCCTACCTCAGAGGAGTACCTACCAAGGGCATATTGGAAGCAGCAACATGGAGTTCTGTGCATACCTTCACCAAGCATTACCATCTGCCTTTATACTCTAAATCCAGAGCTGGCTTCGCCACTGCTGTGCTGCAGGGCCTTATAGCCACACCTAATGCCTTATAGAACCAGCCACCCTACCTCAGCTTTGGGATTCTACCCAAGTGTAATGACTGCAGCAGTGTAACAAGATGAACATAGTACAGTTTTGTACCTACCATAAATGTAGATGTTCTAGTGTATACACTGCTGCAGTCCAGGTTACCCTCCCTCCTTCCCCTTACTTGCTGGTACGTACCTATGTCTTCTTCCCTTTACTACCTATGGGGAGTATTTGCTGGTAACTGAAAGTTGATGCTTGCTTTTCTTATGTATGTTTTATTAGCAATTTGAATTGCCTACCTTTTGGTGGCACCTGACATCTGGGGCAAGAAAAACTGAAGAAAATGGCATCGGCTGCATCTTATATACCCCTGTCGCACTGACGTCAGGGAGGAGGCGACAGCAACTGATGCCGGACCAAGACTTTGTAACTCAGGCTGACTGGGGAACTGCCTGATGGCAGGATAACCCAAGTGTAATGACTGCAGCAGTGTATACACTCGAACATCTACATTTATGGTAGGTACAAAACTGTACTTTTCTTAGTCCCAG
Source organism: Protopterus annectens (assembly GCF_019279795.1). Lineage (NCBI taxonomy): Eukaryota > Metazoa > Chordata > Ceratodontiformes > Protopteridae > Protopterus > Protopterus annectens. Next base: position 106,809,691 of record NC_056751.1, on the reverse strand, counting down.
GGTACAAACCACACCCAAGAAACTTATCCAATCTCAGGCACCTGCTTCCTTGTCTCAATCTCAAATGCTTAAAATGGCAGAAGACCTTATCATGCTGATCAGGGGAAGCCAAGCTACCCCCTCCAAAAGTAAAAAAGATCTGTCACCTGTAGTTTTGTCTGAACAAGAGTCAGATGACTGATGCATCTGAAATATGAAGGCATGCAACCCTTCTCTACTTATGAAGATTCTGATACAGAGGATTCCATCCCTTCTGCCTCTCCCCCAGAGGAGTTTTCCTTTGGGGAAACCCTTCATACCTTAAGGGAGCATTTCCAATGGGAGAGTCAGGACTACCTTCAGTCTAAAAAGAGACTCAGGGAATTTTTAGATCTTCCACAGTGCAGACCATTGGCCATCCCCCTAGTCCTGGATGTTGTGGAGAATGTTTTCCTGGAATCCAGCTTGACTCCTAACACCCTCCCTCTTGCACCCAGAAAACCAGACAGGTACTATAGAGTCCCTGACTCACACAAATCTCTTTTTAAAAATCCTACTGCTGACCCTGAGGTAATTTCTCAAGGGCCTAAAGGGATTAAAGCAACCACTGCTAAGAATCTCACCCCTTCAGATAGGGATTCCCGAGCACTAGACAGATGGGGTAAAAAAGTATACACCTCAGCTACTCTTGCTATCAGGGCACTAAATTGTCAGTGTCATATGCTAAAATTTCAGCAACATACCCCAGAACTCCTCAAACAAAAAATGTCTTCCTTTCCTGCTTGTGCAGAATATAAAGAGTTACAAGAGTTAATGCATTTTGCAAGTAAAACACACCTTGCACTGTGGTTTTGACATCCTAAAAGCTTCTTGCAGGGCAGCAGTCACCAGCCCTGTTATTAGAAGGCATGCATGGCTTAAAGAACAGCCCATGCCAGACTATGTCAGCTCTAAATTATTGGATGTCCCTTGCACAAAGACAACTTATTTGGCACTAAGGCAGAAGAGGTCTTAAAAAATATGGAAGAAAAAGCAAAATCTATGCCGATAAGGATGTCTTACAGGTCCGGCCATCCAGGTTCAGCAGGAATTGTCCAACTAAGCACTGGGCCTTTCCTGCTCCCACTAAGCCAGTCCAGCACCTGGGCCACCATTACCGATGGCCGCTGGGTTCTCAACATCGTGTCCCAGGGATACAAATTTTCTTTCTACACCCTTCCTACCCTAAAAGGGATCCCAGATCTACCTCCAAACCAGTGGGCAGAGGCGCAAAAGCAAGGCCATTCCCTGCTCTCTGTGAGGGCAGTAGAGCACGTTCCTTCAGAACAGAGAGGCCAAGGCTTCTACTCCAGACTTTTTCTGGTATCCAGAAAAGAGGGCACCTGGCGCCCCCTCCTCAATCTATCCATTCTAAACACCTTCCTGGTGATCCCAAAATTCAAAATGCTCACTCTCCAGCAGCTGGTACCCATGCTGTCCAAGGATGCTTGGCTAGGCACCCTAGATCTAAAAGAGGCCTACCTCCATATTCGTATCGGAATCATGCAGGAAATATCTCCATTTCAGGGCAGGATCTCAGGACTTTCAGTTCTCTGTGCTTCCCTTTGGCTTATACCATTGCCTTTTGCAGACAAAGGAATGTCCAGGTTTACTCATACTTAGATAACTGCCTAATTCAGGCAGACAGCCAGGAAAAGCTGCTCAAGCACCTGGCCTTTGTAAAGTCCCTACTATCCTCCCTAGGGTACACAGTCAACTAAAAGAAATCCAAACAGGTGCCCACCCAAAGGATTATATTTCCTGGGAGCAAGCCTGGACACAGCATCCCGGATGGCATTCCTTACACCAGAAAAGCAAAATGTCCTGGCATCCTTCTTCTTTCAACTAGCCAACAGACCCTAGCTATCTGCAAGGAAGATCCTGCAAGCTCTGGGGTTCATGGCATCTTACGCACTACTCAGTCCATATGCCAGACTGCATATGAGGAAACTTCAGTGGTACCTAAAAAGCCTTTGGTGGCAACACTCTCAAGACCTGGAGACTCTTGTACCTATAATTCCTTGCCTCAGAAAAGATTTTCTTTGGTGGGCAACAGCATGCTCCCACAACAAGGGACTACCTTTCTCGCCACCTCCCGCCACCCAGACCTTCACCACAGATGCATCAGACTATGCCTGGGGTGCACACCTGGGATGGCAGGTATATACAGGGCCAATGGAGCCCAGAGCAAATCCCTATACACAGCAACCAAAAAGAGATGATGGCTATCCAGCATGACTTGATAGCTTTCAAGCCCTTTCTCTCTCCAGGGGCTTTCCTGATCAAAACAGACAACACCACTGTAATGTAGTATATCAACAAGCAGGAAGGGACTCACTCCTATCCTCTATGCAGGCTGGCCATGACCTGTTGGCACACAGCTTCTGCCATGCAACTCCACCTGTTAGCACAGTTCCTACCAGGTTCTCTCTACTGTCTGGCAGACCAATTAAGCAGAAATCTTCTGGACTCACACGAGTGGCAGTTCAACAGAAGAACCTTCACCCTAATAACTCAGAAATGAGAGATCCCGAAGTTTGGCCTCTTTGCCTCCCACACCAACCATCAACTCACCAAATTCTGCACCAGGAAGCACCACTGCATGGCTTGGAAAGTGGATGCCCTGTCCTTCCCCTGGGTCAGTCTATTGGTCTGTGCCTGTCCTCCACTACCTCTCATCCCCAGGGTACTACCCAAAATAAAGGAGGAAAAACCAAGGACAATTCTTATAGTGCCAGACTGGCCTTGCCAGCACTGGTACCCCTTGCTGCGCAACCTGTCCCCACTGCCACCATGGCATCTTCCTCAGATTCCAAACCTCCTGACCCAGAGGGAAGGGGAATTCATGCATCCCCAATTGCAGTCACTCAGTTTGGCAGCTTGGCTTATTCCCTAACCCCCAGGTTCTAGATGTTATACATGAGGCCAGACTCCCTAGCACTAGAAAGTCTTATGCTGACAAATGGAAAAGGTTCTGCACCTGGATTCAGGCTAAGGCAGCCAATCCCCTTTCATACTGGATTACTTAACTGACCTACTACACAGTGGCCTCTGTTTTTCCTCTATTAAAATTCATGCCTCTGCAAACTCTGCTCATTTTCCCACTGAGCAGCCCCTTTTTCTCACACCCCTTGATCAAACAGTTCCTACGAGGGGCTAGCAACTTAAGGCCACCCAGAAGTGCACCAACCCCAGCTTGGGACCTTAACTTTGTGTTGGAAAAGCTCACTCTGTCCCCCTTTGAACCAGATTCTTCTGCAGAGCTAAAATTTCTCACCTGGAAGATCGCTTTCCTCCTGGCCATCACTCATGGTTGTGGAACCCCTTCATTATCCTCCATGCTAACAGGGTATCCCTCAGGACTAACCCATCCTTCATGCCCAATGTGGTGTCCAGTGTGCCTCTCAACAAATCCATTCATTTGCCCACCTTTTTTCCTATCCCCAGAACAAGGGGGAAAGGATCCTGCACTCCCTAGATGTGCACAGACAGCTCAGATTCTGTCTAGACAGGACTAAATCCTTCAGAAAGTGATCAGTTGCTGATGTTCTTCATGTTTCACTGTTGCAGTCATTACATTTGGGTAATCTGCTGGCAGGTTGCCCTCAGTCGGCCTGAATAACAAAGTCTTGGGTCCTGTGTCGGTTGCCATCTCCTCTTCCATGATGTCATGGGTATAAAACATGCAGCAGAAGCAGTTCGAAAGTGCTGGTTGGCCGACTCCTGAAATGTTCACATTCGAGTTTCAGAACCGAAGTCTTCAAACTAAAGCTAAGTACCCCATTGGGGAAACTTTTTCTTGCTCCTTACCGATGTCAGTAAAAGTTAATAATTGCCTTACTTGCGGGAAGCAAATACCTCATAAGGATTTTCATTTGTACTGTATTCCTTGCCTAGGCCCAGATCACAACGTGCCTTGCTGTCGGTTTTGTGCTAGATTTAACTAACGCACTATTAAGCATCGGTATATTTTTGCTTCTAAATATTTTGGTTCAAGATTTAATTATCCTGAAATGTCGTCTGTTAGCAATCAGACTACCGGAGTTCACAAAAAAACACAAAGAAAAAGACAGAGACAGACTGTTGAGGTCCAAAACCGACAACGAAGTTTCTCCTAAGCCAGTTGCCGGTACTCAGTGAGGTGCTTTCACAGCCCCTGATACCCACTAATTTTGAGTTGCAGTCCCCTACCGAGACCCATTCAGAGTCCGGTATGCCACGAGATTCTCAGAGTATTGAACCTGCGGATGTCTCTCCCTTGGATGGGTCCAGAGCCGCTGAGCAGGCACCGGCTTCTGAGGGTGTTTTCAGGCCTCAACATTTTTATATTAAACCAAAGCCAGCTCAAAAACAAGGTCAAAAACATCTTCTATGTCTAAAAAACTGATGCATGAGCCATGTGCTAAGGCCCCTATGCCTAAAAAACAGATTATCAAAATGGCTGACGATTTAATTACCTTGATCAGGGCCCCCCCCCCCCCGCTAAGAGGCCTAGGCAAGGCACTGAATCTTTAGATCAGGTTTCCATTTCTTCTGATTCCTCTTCTGATCAGGAATTTTCTATTCCACCCTATGAGGATTCTGATGCAGAGGAATCCATCCCATCTGCATCTCTTCCTGAGGATTACTCTTTTGGTGAAACTTTGCATACTTTAAGGGAACATTTTCACTGGGAGAGTCAGGACTTCTCTGAATCAAAAAAGAGGCTTAGGGATTTCCTTCTTCTTCCTCAGCATAGACCTTTGGCAATACCTCCTGTTTTAGACATTGTTGATGTGTGTTCGGACTCAAGCATGGCTCCTGATTCCCTGCCTCTGACTCCTAGTAAGCCAGACGGGTATTACAGGGTTCCTGACTCCCACAAATTTCTATTCAAAAACCCTGCTGCTGATCCTGAGACTATTTCTCAGGGTCCCAAGGGTGTAAAGGCCTCTACAGCCAAAAATCCTACCCCCTCTGACAGAGATTCCAGGGCGCTGGATAGATGGGGAAAGAAGGTTTATATGTCTGCAACCTTGGCAAATCAGGGTCTTAAACTGCCAGTTTCATATGCTTAAATATCAACAGCATGTTATGGGCTTACTGAAACAGAAAATTGTTTTGATTTCTGATTGTGTGGAAAATAGAGTTGCAGGAATTATTGCATTCAGCAGAACAGGTTGGAAAGCATACTTTGCAATGTGGTTTTGATTCCTTGGAGGCCTCTTGTATGGCCACCGTTACTGGATCTGTGGTTAGAAGGCATGCTTGGCTCAAGGAGCAAAATCTTGCCTGATCATGTTAAAGCTAAATTGTTGGATGCCCCTTTGCAGCATGATACTCTGTTTGGTAATAAGGCAGAAGGGGTTTTAAAGAAAATGGAAGAGACAGCTAAATCTATGCAAACTGTCAAAGATTTCTTGCAGGTGCAACCACCCAGGTTCAGTAGACACTGGCCTACTAAAAACTGTTCCTTTCCTGTGTCCAACAGAGCCACTCAAGGCAAATCCAGGTGCTCAAAAGGCTCCAGAAACCAATCACAGGGTTCTTACAGGTCAAACCAATGGGGTGCCTCCACCTCCAAAACTGGAGGAAACAAAGCACAACCCTACGGTAAGCAGTCTCAATGACTTTCTTCTACCATCACCAAGCACTTACCTTTTGGCAGTCCCCTTGGGGGGAAAACTAGCACTTCATGCTCAAAATTGGCAGTTAATTACACAGGACAAGTGGGTATTAAACATAGTATCCCAGGGGTACAGATTTCATTTCCATACTTTGCCAATTCCAAATGGATGGCCAGATCTACCACAAAACTAGTGGGCAGAGGCCCAGAAACAAGTCATGTCCCTCATGGATATGGGGGCTATTCAACCGGTACCAGAAAAGGAAAAAGGACAAGGTTTTTATTCAAGACTTTTCCTGGTACCCAGAAAAGACAATTCCTGGCGTCCAATACTGGACTTACCAATTTTGAACACATTCCTGGACATTCCAAAATTCAAAATGCTGACTTTACAACAGCTACTGCCTATGCTAGGCAGGAATGCCTGGTCAGTAACTCTAGACTTAAGAGGCATACCTGCATATCCCAGTAAGGGAATCATGCAGAAGATACCTCCGCTTCAAAGCAGGTTTTTTGCATTACCAATTCTCTGCACTACCCTTTGGCTTATCTACTGCACCCAGGGTCTTTACAAAGTGCCTGGCACCAGTAATTGCATTCTGCAGACAAAGAAGCATTCAAATTTATCCTTATCTGGACGACTGTCTCATTCAAGCAGAGGACAAGGACACTTCTTCAACATCTGGCATTTGTAAAAAGGCTTCTAGCATGCCTAGGGTACACCATAAACGAAAAGTAATCACAACTGGTACCCCCTCAAATAATTACATTCCTGGGTGCACGCTTGAATACAACTGCCCAGATGGTGTACCTTACGCCAGACAAACAAAGGCAACTGACAGCGTACTTCAAACAAATGGCAACAAAAACCCAGTTATCTGCAAGACAAATTCTGCAGGCTTTGGGGTTCATGGCTTCCTGCATTCTTCTAATTCCATATGCAAGACTGCATATGAGGAAACTTCAACGGTACCTAAAAAGTTTATGGAGTCAACATTGTCACAGTCTGGAAACAATGATTCCTCTCATTCCCTGCCTATAGCAGGAGTTTCTTTGGTGGTAGAGGCATGTCACCAAAGCAAGGATCTGTCATTCACTCTACCCCCTACCACTCATGCCCTAACTACAGATGCTTCAGACTATGCTTAGGGGGCCCACCTGGTGGGGAAATACATTCAGGGCAAATGGAGCCCAAACCAAATGCATCCGCATATCAACCAGAAAGAGATGCTAGCTGTTCAGAATGCTCTGACAGCCTTCAAGGATTTACTTCATCCAGGAAAACTACTGATAGACGGACACCACCACAGTTATGTGGTACATAAACAAGCAGGGGGGGGTACACATTCCTACTCCCTTTGCAGACTAGCCATGGCCTTGTGGTGGAACACAGCCTTGACTTACCAAATACATCTTCAAGCTCAATTCCTGCCAGGAAAACAAAATACTCTGGCAGATGACCTAAGCAGAAATCTTATGGACCCGCACGAATGGAAAATGGATCCATGAATCTTCAGCATGTTAACACAGAAATGGGGGAGCCCAGACATAGATCTATTTGCCTCTCCCCAAAATTATCAGTTGGACAAATTCTGCACAAGAACTCATCACAAAAAAGCATGGAAAGTGGATTCCCTATCCTTCAGCTGGAAAAACCTATCAGTCTATGCCTTTCCCCCTCTGCCTCTACTCTCCAAGGTCTTACTAAAATCAGACAGGAAAAAACAAAAATGACCCTAGTTGCCTCGCCAGCACTGGTACCCACTTCTAAGGAATATGTCTCAACTTACTCCATGGTACTTGCCTCAAATACCTCATCTACTGTCTCAGCAGAACAATCAAATTCTGCACACTCAGCTCCAAACTCTGAATCTTGCAGTATGGCTGATCAATTAATTATTCAAACAACACCTCTCAGTAAATCTGTGATGGATGTCATTTTGGAAGCCAGAAGGCCTAGTACTAGAAAATCTTATGCTGATAAATGGAAGAGATTCTGTGCTTTGAACCAAGCACAAGGAACAGATGCAGCAAAGCCCAATATTCCTCAGATTTTACAATATTTGACTGAGATGCTTGACAAGGGCCTATCTTTTTCTTCAATAAAAATCCATACCTCTGCCATCTCAGCTCATTACAACACAGAGCCCTCTCCTCTTTTCTCATCTTCTGCTTAAACAGTATCTAAGAAGGTCCAAAAATTTAAGGCCTCCCAGAAGATTAACAACTCCTGCATGGGACCTCAATTTTGTCCCAGAAAAACTCACCCTGCTTCCTGTTGAACCAGCAGCTACTGCGGATATAAAATTACTATCTTGGAAAACAGCTTTTCTCTTGGCAGTCACTTCAGCAAGAAGGGTTTCAGAACTAAAGGCTCTCATGGCAGTGGAGCCTTTTATATTTTACCTGGACAGGGTGTCCTTCAGGACCAATCCTTTTTTTATGCCTAAGGTGGTATCCAGTGTGGCTCTTAATCAGACCATTCACCTGCCATTTTACCCAAATCCGCAGAACAAGGGGGAGCGAATTCTGCATTCATTGGACGTACACAAACAACTAAGATTCTACTTAAACAGGACCAAATCTCTAAGAAAGTCTGAGCAACTACTGGTAGAATTTGCTGCAGGGTCAGAGGGGAAGGCTATATCAAAGCAGACTATTTCTAAGTGGATAAGCCACTGCATTCATTTCTGCTACTTGCACCATGGAAAACCTGTGCCCAAGGAGATCAGATCACATTCCACCAGGGCTGCCTCTACTTCAGCAGCTTTTCTGAGGGGTTCCAACCAAAGACATTCTAGAAGCTGCTACTTGGACCTCTGTTCATACCTTCACAAAGCATTATCATTTGCCTCTCTTCTCCAAATCCAGGGCAGGCTTTGCCACTGCAGTTCTGCAGGGCCTTATAGCTGCTCCTAATGCTGTTTAGTTCCATCCTCCCATCCATAACTTTGGGATTCTACCCAAATGTAATGACTGCAACAGTGAAACACAAAGAACATAGTACAGTTGTGTACACTTACCATAAATGTAGATGTTCGAGTGTATTCACTGTTGCAGTCTGGGTTACCCACCCGCTATCCCCCTTTCAATACCTTTTCTTTCCTTTACTATTCACTAAAGCCTTTGTGGTTTATTTGCTTTTAGATGAAGGTAAAGTTTATGTTGCTAAAAGTGAATTTTTATATTTTTCTGTTTATATATGTATATATATTTTTTGCTCCCCATTTGGGGGACACCTGACATCTGGGGCAAGAAAAACTGAATAAAATGGCATCGGCTGCATGTTTTATACCTCTGATGACCTGATGTCATGGAAGAGGAGACAGCAACTGACGCAAGACCCAAGACTTTGTTATTCAAGCCGACTGATGGCAACCTACCAGCAGATTACCCAAATGTAATGACTGCAACAGTGAATACACTCAAACATCTACATTTATGGTAAGTGTACACAACTGTACTGTTAGCTTTGCTACAGGGACATAAGGCAAAGCCATCTCCAAACAAACCATTTCCAAATGGATAGCACAGTGCATCCATTTCTGCTACAAGCAACACTGAAAGCCTCCCCGCAAGGGGGTCAGGACTCACTCAACCAGAGCAGCCTCCACCTCTGCAGCTTTCCTGAGAGGAGTCCCCACCATGGACATCCTGGAGGCTGCCACCTTGACATCTGTTCTCACTTTTACCAAACATTACCACTTGCCTCTCTTCTCCAAATTCAGGACAGGGTTTGCCTCTGCAGTCTTGCAGGGAATCCTAGCCAGCCCCTAGTTTTCTTGACTGCCTCTCAGATTTGGGAATCCACCCAAATGTGATGACTGCAATAGTGAAACACGAAGAACATAGTACAGTTGTGTGCACTTACCATAAATGTAGATGTTAGGGTGTATTCACTGTTGCAGTCCTGGTTTCCCTCCCTCCATCCCCCTTTTTTCTTCTCTTTCCTTACAAGGGATATATTGGTATTTACTTTCTACTGGTGGGGGGTTTCCACCAGAACTTGGCTACTACTTGGGGGCTACTGACAAGTTAGGGCAAGAAAAACTGATGTAATGGCATCAGCTGCCTTACTTTATGCTACTGATGACCTGATGTTGGTCCTGAAGCGACAGCAACTGACACAGAAATACTAAGCCTCTGGTATTCGGGCTGGCTGAGGGCTACCCTGCAGGGATTACCCAAATGTGATGACTGTAACAGTGAATACACTCAAACATCTACATTTATGGTAAGTGTACACAACTGTACTTTCCTTAGGGCGCTGGAATTTATGGCTTCAACCCTTCCCGTGGTACCAATGGCAAAACTCCACATGAGGAAATTCCAGTGGTTCCTCAGATCAGTGTCGACCCAGCATTCTCACCAGCTAGAATACAAAGTCCTATTCATCCCCTGCTTAAAGAGGCAACTGCTCTGGTGGATCCAACAGATGGACCTAAATCCAGGTCTCACCCCAGTCCTAGGAGTCTACCAAGATGCATCAGTCATGGGCTGGGAAGCAGCCTTGGGTAAATTTACAGTTCAGGCAATTTGGTCTCCCTCCCAGAAAACAGAACACATCATCAGGGAAATGCCAAATTGCTACTAGCTGTACAAGCATTTCAACATCTCCTTTTCTCAGGCTCTCTACAACTGTTCACAGACAACATTGACAGTCATCTAGTATGTGAACAAGCAGAGGGGGGACCAAATTCTCCCTTTCATTCTGAGAGAATTGTTGTGTGCCTTTTTTGTGTGTGGGTTTGTGTATGTGGGTGTGTTCTCAGCCTTCTCTTCATCATGGCTGAGTAGCAGGATAAGCCAGCGGGCTTTCAGAAATGCACAAAGTGCCGTCACAAACTTCCCTTCAGTGACTCGCACTCCTTGTGAATATACTGTCTGCGGCCTCTTCATCTGCAGGAATTTGCCACTCCTTCAACCACAGGGCCTTGGTTGAAAGGAAAAACAAACTCATTTTGATGGGCATGCTACCATCTTTATTTGTCGAGGCCATTTCTTGCAGTGATCCTATACCTGTGACTACATCTAAATCCAAGTTGGCTCATTCGACCCCTGCTTCTTCTTTTTCCTCCAAAAGTTCTGGCAGAGGCCTTCCTGTGCTCCTAGAGATCCTTCAGAGCCAAAGACTAAGATTTCAAAACCTTCTAAATCTGCTCAGTGGCTCAGCCGGAACCTTCGGCACTGAGCACCTCTTTATTGGATTCAGCTTCTTTGGCCCTGAGTCTGTTGGGTAACGATAACTCTGATCTGTTGAGGTCGGATCCACCCACCAGTCCCTTTAAACCATTAGTGACTCTTGCAAGGACTCTGTACTCCCAGTCTGTAGACCCTGTGCATTCAAGGGTATCGTCCCCCTTTTTGAGCAGACCTAAATCTGCTTCAGCATCCTCTTCCTGTTCAACCAGGAGCCTTGCAGAAGATGTGGAACGAATGGTACATAAAATCCTGTGGGAACAGGGCATCACTAAGTCCCCTTCAGCCTCTACCTAAACAGTTCAAGATTTACCGAAGCCATCCACTCCCCCTCTAACTCTTCCTCCAACTTCAGGGCAAGCTTCAGAGTAATCGGATCCAAAATGCCTAGTATCTTTCAGCTCAGATCTGAAGATGTTTCTTTCCTTGGATCAGACCTTTGCTGGGAGCTGTTTGGTCTTTCTGGAGTTGGAGAGCTCTGGAGCAGTAGCGAGTCTCGCGGACCATGAACTCCCAGAACTTTGGAGCAAGCAATGCTCCTTGGGATTTCCACACAGATGAGCTCTGCCTCAGCTTCTACCACAGGTGAGCTGTCTTCTGAGCTGTTGAAGACCCTGTCCTGCAGGCATGGCTTATCTGAGCCGGAGTCCTTCTCCTCTCAGGAGCAGTCAGCTTTTTGGGCTGTGGAGAGGACTATAGCTGCCACCAGATCTAGAAAGTCACCTGCCCCCCTCAGATCCTCAGTCCCATCAATGTCCCCTGTGCACATCTTCTGACCAGGTGTTCCATAAGGACAATGAAACCTTAGGCCCCAGGATACCCATCGGGGTATCCCTGCCTCTTCTGATACCTGCCCAGTGTATTCCACTGAGGAAGTCCAACGGAAGAGAACTTGCAAGGGGAAGCATTTGGCCTCCACAGAAGAGTCAGCCAAAGAGGATCTCCATGGTCAAACTCCTGAGGATTTTTCCTTTGGGGAAATCCTAGCGATTTTAAATCAATGATGACTGGCAGTCCAGTAATCCTTCACCTGAGGAGTGAGGAGTCAGTGTACCTGGCAGCCTTTGGTTCCTGACAGTCTACCTCCTGGGTCACTCCGCCCACAGATGAGCTTTTAATATTGATCTCTCGGTGGACATGGGAGAGCCCAGATTACATCGAATCTACTCCCTGGAAACCAAACAAAATAATTACTGCTCCAGCTGGCAAGACTTTTTGGATGGAAGGGGTTGCAGTACATGCCATGGTGTGGAGACAGTGACCAAAAAGGAATCATCAGAGGGAGAGTTCCACTATTCATCTTCCTAATAAGGATTTCTGGACGATGGATACATGCGGGGGAAGCAAGTTTTTTCTTTAGCGACTTTTGCCATACGATCACTGAATTACCTTTCCCATTTCACCAGGTTGCAAAGGGATCTGATCAAAAAACTATCGGATACCCTTGAAGGAGCAGTAGCTGAGGGAGCACGAGAAAAGTTTCCAAGGTCAAAGATACATTATCCAAGTTTGAAAAAGAAGATAAGACTCTTTCTGCTGTGGGCATACATTTTTCTGCACCTCTGAGAGGTGGCAGTAAAATGTGGTCCAAGAAATCTCAAGGGTCTTACCAGGACACATGTGGAGAGTTTCCCCCAGAGGCAGAGGGGAGAACAATTCTGGAAGGCACTCCCCTTGTGGTAGACAAGGCCTGCAGAATCAATGGTCCTGAGAATCAATCTTCAAGAAACTATTCCAGTGCTCCTGAAAGGAAGCCTGATTGCCCACCTCTGGAGGCAATCGGGGGTCGACTATCCCTGCACTGGAGAGCCTGGCAAAAAAATAACCACCAGCATGTGAGTGCAGAGGATAATATCGAGAGGTAAGCAAATCCCCTTCTCTCACCAACCCCACCCCCCCAAAAAAATCCCAGATGTTCCACCCAGTCAAAGGGATCAAGTAGTTATTCAAATTCTCAAGAACTGCTGGAAAAGTCATCCAAGAGGTCCCCAGATAGGATTAGGAACTTACTCAAGATTCTTTTTTAGTTCCAAAGAAAATGGGACTGGAGACCAATTCTGGATCTCTGCAGATTAAAGTCAGTTCACCACAAGTTCTGAACGGTCACGGTTCAATCATGCTTTCTTTCCTAGAACAGGATGATTGGATATGCTCCATAGACCTTCAGGATGCATACTACCATATAAAAATGGACAGACAATCCAGAAGACACCTATGTTTCCGTCTGGGAGCCAGTCTTTACCAATTCAGAGTGCTGCCCTTTGGTCCCACTGCTGCCCCCCCCCCCCCCAGTGTGTTCATCGAATGCATGGCAGTGGTTGCGACTCACCTGAGATGGCAAGGATTCCAGGTGTTTCCCTGCTTATACGACTGGCTCGTATCCCCCCGACCAAGCATCTACTTATACGTGCAAGAGACTGTTTTTCACATCTGTACAGAACTAGGTATAACCATAAATTACCAAAAATTGCACCTGGATCCTTCTCAAACACTGGAGTTCATAGTAGCACTGCTGGACACAACTCAGATTTTGAAACCTACACCCTCCAGTGTTGACAATCAGGCACCAAACACAGATTGCTCTGGGACAAGAAGGCAGCCACCTGTCATGTTGTACTGGCCTTAAGATCAATGGCTGCTGCTATAGTTTGTTCCGTTGGTCAGATTTCTTATGTGAATTATACAATGGCATCTAGCTGCCCAGTGGTCAGTTATCCACTAACCGATGTCTTCCCAAATTCTCATAATGGACGCATGCAAAAGATCCCTTTCATGGTGGTTTCATTCAGCACAGTTGATGCAAAAATGACCCTTTTTTCCCCCTCAGTCAGTGGTCACTGTGACCACAGATTCTTCCCAGATTGGGGGGGGGGGGGGGCATTATCTGGGGGAAGGCTGTCCAAGGCATCTGGTCTGTCGACGAGGCTGATTTGCACGTAAACATCCAGGAGATGAAGGCAGTGCTTGTAGTGCTGCAGGCATTTCAGTCTGCTCTTTCTCTGGGAACAGTGGCAATCCAGTCAGACAACATGTCTGTGGTGTAGTACATAAACAAGGAGGAACCAGATCATGTCCTGTGTGTCTAAGTGCTCATAGTGTGGCAGTGGGCGATCTCATCCAACCACTTTCTTGTAGCAATGCACATTCTGGGAAAGTCCAACGTGATAGCGGACAAACTGAGCAGATTCATTCTCATGCCTCACGAGTAGTCCCTCAACCAGACAGTAGCAGAAGACATTTTCCAAAGATGGGCCTAGCCTTGCTGCAACTTCTTTGCACCCCCAAAGCAACAAATGCAGTAGCTACTTTGCCCTAATCCCCCCACCAGAGGAGTCCCTGAGGGAATGCTGTCCTACACGATTGGCCTCCCAGTCTCCTGTATGCCTTCCCCTCCCATCCCCTTGATTCACAAATTCCTGCAGAAGGTAAAGGTTGAAGAAAATAATACTCATTGCCCCATTTTGGCCTCAATAAATCTGGTTTCCATTTCTCTGAACTCATTTACAGAAGAAATCCTGGATTCTGTAACTCATTTTGGACCATCTGTCAATCCTACTGATTACCAGGACATACCCTTATCCACCTATGAGGATTCTGATGCAGAGGATTCCATTCCCTCTGCTTCCCCACCAGAAGATTTTTCCTTTGGCGAAACCCTGCATACTCTTAACATTTCTGCTGGGAGTGCCAGGACTACTCACAGTCCAAAAAGAGACTCGGGGAATTTTTAAACTTGCCTCAGCATAGGCCTCTAGCTATACCTCCTGTTCTGGAAATTGTAGATGCCTTCTTGGAATCCAGCCGTACCCGTGATACTTTGCCCCCAGCTCCCAGGAAACTTGACAGGTACTACAGAGTACCTGACTCCCACAAATTTCTCTCTAAACATCCTGCTGCAGATCTAGAGACCATTTCCCAGGGACCTAAAGGCATTAAGGCTACAACAGCCAAAAACCCTACTACTCCAGACAGGGACTTTAGGGCTTTAGACAGATGGGGTAAGAAGGTATACACCTCTGCTGCTCTTGCCATCAGGGCTTTAAATTGCCAGTTTCATATGTTAAAGTATCAGCAACATATTATGGAACTAATTAAACAGAAAATGATGTTGATTCCTGATTGTGCAGAACATAAGGATTTACAAGAGTTAATGCATTCTGCTAATGAAGTTGGAAAACATACTTTGCAATGTGGTTTTGATGCCTTAGAAGCATCTTGCAGGGCTGCTGTGACTGAGTCTGCTCTTAGAAGGCATGGTTGGCTTAAGGAACAAACTTTGCCAGACCATGTCAAAACAAAATTACTAGATGGTGCATTAAACCAAGAATGTCTTTTTGGCAATAAAGCAGAAGTCTTCAAAAGGATGGAGGAAAAAGCTAAACCTATGCAAACTGTTAAAGATTTCCTACAGGTACAGCCATCTGGATTCAGTAGGCATTGGCCTTCTAAAAACTGGTCTTTTCCAGTCCCTCCCAGATCTTCTCAGTCCAAACCCAGGGGCAGCAGACCACCAAGACTACAGTCTCAGGGTATGCACAGATCTAAGCAATGGAGTGCTCCCACTTCTAAAACAGGGAGTAGTAAGCCGCAATCCTTTGATAAAATCTCACAATGACTTATCCTTAACTCTTCCAAGCCTTGCTCAAGTACTTGCACCTCTAGGAGGAAAATGTGCCCTGCATGCAAAAAACTGGGAGTACATTACCCAGGACAGATGGGTCTTAAACATTGTTTCCCAGGGATACAGATTCCACTTACACTCACTGCCATCCCCAAGTGGGTGGCCAGACCTCTCCCCTCAAACCAGTGGGCAGAGGCCCAAAATCAAGTACAGTCCCTTCTCAGTATCAAGGCTATTCAACCTGTCCCAACAGAGCAAAGGGGACAAGGTTTTTATTCTAGACTGTTTCTGGTACCCAGAAAAGAAAACTCTTGGCGCCCTATCCTGGATCTGTCTATTCTCAAAACCTTTCTGGTGGTTCCAAAATTCAAAATACTTACTCTCCAACAGATGCTTCCTATGCTAACCAAGAACTCCTGGCTAGCCACCCTAGACCTAAAAGAAGCTTATCTGCACATCCCCATAATGGAATCATGCAGGAAATATCTACGTTTCAGAGCAGGCTGTATGCATTATCAGTTCTCTGCACTTCCCTTTGGCTTATCTACTGCACCCAGGGTATTCACAAAATGCCTAGCTCTGGTCATTGCATATTGCAGGCAGAGAAGAATTCAAATTTACCCATACTTGGACGATTGCCTGATTCAGGCGGACAATCAGGAATTTCTACTACAGCACCTGACATTTGTAAAGAGACTTTTAACTTCACTGGGGTACACCATCAACTAAAAGAAATCACATCTGGTACCCAGCCAACAGATTGTATTCCTAGGAGCAAGCTTGAACACAACTTCCCAGATGGCATTCCTCACTCCAGAAAAACAAATTTATTTGACAAACTACTTCAATCTACTGGCCACCAAAACCCAGCTATCTGCAAGAAAAATACTGCAAGCCCTAGGGTTCATGGCCTCTTGCATTCTACTAATTCCATATGCAAGACTGCATGTGAGGAAACTTCAGCGGTACTTAAAAAGTCTCTGGTGTCAACATTCTCAGGACCTGGAAACGATGATTCCTATCATTCCTTGCCTAAAGAGAGTTCCTTTGGTTGGCAGAGGCCTGCTAACACAACAAGGGGACTCCCTTTCACTCAACCCCCTTCCTCCCAAACCCTAACAACAGCCACATCAGACTATGCATGGAGGGGGGCTCACATGGCAGGACAATGCATTCAAGGCAAATGGAGCCCAAAGCAAATGCACCTGCATATCAATCAAAAAGAAATGTTAGCTGTAAAAAATGCTCTGACAGCCTTCAAAGGCCTTATTCTTCCAGGACAACTATTGGTAAAGATGGACAACACCACAGTTATGTGGTACATAAACAAGCAGGGAGAAACCCATTCCTACCCACTCTGCAGATTAGTCATGGCTCTGTGGAACACAGCCTTGAGCAACCAAGTGCACCTGCAAGCTCAGTTCCTGCCAGGCAAACTAAATTCACTGGCAGACAACTTAAGCAGAAATCTAGTGGACCCACATGAGTGGAAACTGGAACCCAACATATTTAAGCTTTTGAGGCACAGGTGGGGGGCACCTGAGGTGGGCCTCTTTGCTTCCCCACAGAACTATCAATTGAACAAGTATTGCTCCAGAACTCCCCACAGCCAAGCACGGAAAGTGGATGCCCTGTCCTTTACATGGGAAAACCTCTCAATCTATGCCTTTCCCCCACTGCCTTTCCTCTCGAAGGTTCTACTAATGATCAAACAGGACAAGTCAAGGACAATCCTGATAGCACCAGACTGACCACATCAGCACTGGTATCCTCTTTTGCGCAGTCTGACAGTAGTGCCACCATGGCACCTGCCTCAGACCCCTTCCCTGCTGTCCCAGCAGGAGGGCCAGATTTTGCATCCTCAGCTACAGACCCTGAAACTAGCACCCTGGCTCATCCCCTGAACTCGTCACCAGCAACCATCAGTAAACAGGTGCTGGATGTCATCCTTGAGACAAGGAGGCCTAATACTAGAAATTCCTATTCGGAAAAGTGGAAAAGATACTGTTCTTGGATCCAGTCTCAGGGAATGGACACAACTGTGCCCAGCTTACCTCATATACTAGGTTACTTAACAGAAATGCTCCACAAAGGCCTATCTTCTTCTTTCGGCTTTTCCCAGTTAAGGGTCACCACATCACCACAGCGGATCACCTGTCCGCTCATGATTGGCAGTGGATTTTTATGGTGTCAAGATGCCAGCCCGGCGCCCAACCTTCCATGGAAGGCACACACTCAAACCTAGGGCCAATTTAGAGTGTCCAATCCACCTACAGCATATTTTTGGGATGTGGGAGGAAACCAGAGCACCCGGAGGAAACCCACGTGACCACATGGAGGACATGCAAAATCCACACAGAAGGCACCCCATCCGAGGATCGAAGCAGAGAACCTCTTGCTGTGAGGTGACAATGCTAACCACTGCACCACCGTGGCCACCATTCCACAAAGGCCTATCCTTCTCTTCAATTAAGATTCATGCCTCTGCCATCTCAGCTCATTATAATACTGAGCCACCCCTCTTCTCTCATCCTCTGGTCAAACAGTTCCTGAGAGGAGCCAAAAATTTAAGACCCCCCCCAGCAGAGCTCCCACTCCAGCCTGGGACCTTAACTTTGTATTGGAAAATCTCACGCTTCCACCCTTTGAACCTGCTGCTACAGCAGAGTTAAAATTCCTCTCATGAAAAACAGCTTTACTTCTAGCCATCACTTCAGTAAGAAGAGTGTCTGAATTGCAAGCCCTTTTGGCTGTGGAACCCTTCATTATCTTCCATGTGGACAGGGTTTCCCTCAGGACTAACTCATCATTTATGCCCAAGGTGATATCTAGTATGGCTTTAAACCATCCATACATTTGCCAACCTTTTTCCCTAATTTTCAGAATAAAGGGGAAAGGATCCTGCACTCCCTGGATGTACACAGCAGCTTAGGTTCTATCTGGACAGGACTAAGCCTTTCATGAAAACTGACCAGCTGCTAGTCAGCTTTTCTGCAGGGGCAGAGGGCAAGGCCATTTCAAAGCAAACCATTTCTAAATGGATAGCACACTGCATCCATTTCTCCTACAAACACTATGGGAAACCTACCCCACAGGAGATCAGAACACATTCCACTAGGGCTACATCTACAGCCTTTCTCAGGGGGGAGTCCCTACCAGGGACATCCTGGAAGGTGCAACCTGGAGCTCTGTACACACTTTCACCAAGCATTACCACTTGCCTATCTTTTCTAAATCCAGAGCTGGATTTGCCACATCGGTCTTACAGGGCCTGCTTGTCAGCCCTAATGCTTCTTGACTGCCTCCAACCTTCCTCAGCTTTGGGAAGCAACCCAAATGTGATGACTGCAACAGTGAAACATGAAGAACATAGTACAGATGTTCTTCGTGTTTCACTGTTGCAGTCATTGCATTTGGGTAATTTGCTGGCAGGTTGCCCTCACTCGGCCTGATTAACAAAGTCTTGGGTCCTGCGTCGGTTGCTGTCCCTTCTTCCATGACGTCAGGGGTATAAAACATGCAGTCAACACCATTACATCAGTCTTTCTTGCTGTGCGGTGCCCGAAGCAGAAGCAGTTCGCAAGTGCTGGTCGGCCGACTACTGAAATTTTCATTTTCAAGTTTCAGAACCGAAGTCTTCAACTAAAAAGCTAAGTATCCCGTTGGGGAAACTTTTTCTTGCTCCTTACCGATGTCAGTAAAAGTTAATAATTGTATTACTTGTGGGAAGCAAATACCTCATAAGGATTTCCATTTGTACTGTATTCCTTGCCTAGGCCCTGACCACGACGTACCGTGTTGCTGGTTCTGTGCTTTATTTAATCAGCACACTGTCTGTCTTTGGTACATTTTTGCATCTTAGTATTTTGGATCACGGTTTAATTATCCAGAAATGACGTCGGTTAACAATCCGACTACCAGAATACCTAAAAAACACAAAGAAAAAGACAGAGACAGGCCATTGAGGTCCAAAACTGCTGACGACGCTTTTCCTAAGCCAGTTGCCAGTTCCCCGGTACTCAGTGAGGCACTTTCGCAGCCCCGCTACTTCTGATTCGCTAGCCTCTACTGAGACCCATTCGGAGTCTGGTATGCTGCAAGATGCTTCAATTATGGCACCCACGGATGTCTCTACCTTGGACGGGTCTGGAGCCGCTGTGCAGGCACTGGCTTCTGAGGGTGTATTCAGGCCTACAGATTTGTATATTAAACCAACACCATCTTTAATATTAAGGCCAAAATCTCAATCCATGTTTAAAAAATTGACGCCCAGACCACATGTGCCAGGCCCCTATGCCTAAAAAACAAATGATCAAAATGGCTGAAGATTTAATTACTCTAATCAGGGGTAGCCAACCCCCCCCCCCCTTCTAAGAGGCCTAGGGCTGAAATTGATTATGAATCTTCTGAACAGGATTCTATTTCTTCTGACTCTTCTAATGAACAGGATTTGTCTGCACCTACTTATGAGGACTCTGATGCAGAGGATTCCATTCCTTCTGCTTCTCCCCCTGAGGATTTTTCTTTTGGGGAAACTTTACATACCTTAAGGGAACACTTCCACTGGGAAAGTCAGGATTTTTCTGAATCTAAAAAGAGGCTTAGGGATTTTCTTCTTCTTCCTCAGCATAGGCCTTTGGCTATACCTCCTGTTCTAGACATGGTTGATGTGTTTTCAGAATCTAGTATGGCTCCTGATTCTCTGCCTCCAGCTCCTTGTAAGCCAGACAGATACTATAGGGTTCCTGACTCCCACAAATTCCTTTTCAAAAATCCTGTTGCGGATCCTGAAACCATTTCTCAGGGCCCCGAGGGCATTAAGGCTTCTACTGCTAAAAATCCTACACCTTCTGATAGAGATTCCAGGGCGCTCAATAGATGGGGTAAGAAGGTCTATACTAATGCAACCTTGGCAAGCAGGGCTTTAAACTGTCAATTCCATATGCTAAAATGTCAGCAGCATGTCATGGGACTGCTTAAACAGAAAATGATGTTGATTTCTGACTGTTTGGAAAATAAAGATTTACAGGATTTATTGCATTCAGCTGAACAAGTTGGAAAACATACTTTGCAATGTGGTTTTGATTCTTTGGAGGCCTCTTGCAGGGCTGCTGTAACTGGGTCTGTGCTTAGAAGGCATGCTTGGCTCAAAGAGCAATCTCTGCCTGATCATGTTAAAGTAAAATTGTTGGATGCTCCTTTGCAACATGACAGTCTCTTTGGTAATAAGGCTGAAGAAGTTCTAAAAAAGATGGACGATAAAGCTAAATCTATGCAAACTGTAAAAGATTTCTTACAAGTACAACCTCCAAGATTTAGTAGGCACTGGCCTACTAAGAACTGGTCCTTTCCAGAGCCACTCAAGTCAAACCCAGACATTCCAAAGGCACCAGGTTTCACTCCCAAGGGACTTTCAGAGCTAAGCAGTGGGGTGCCTCCTCTTCCAAATCTGGAAGCAACAAGACACCTCCCTATGGTTAGCAGTCTCAATGACTTTCCTCTAGAACTACCAAGCACTTACCTTTTAGCCACCCCTTTGGGGGAAAACTGGCTTTTCATGCAAAAAACTGGCAACTTATAACCCAGGACAAATGGGTTTTAAATATAGTATCCCAGGGATATAGATTTCATTTCCATACGTTGCCACCTCCAAGCGGATGACCAGACCTGCCCCCAGATCAATGGGCAGAGGCCCAGAAACAAGTACATTCCCTCTTAAACATTCCATATGCAAGACTGCATATGAGGAAACTTCAGTGTTACTTAAAAAGTTTATGGAGTCAACATTGTCACAGCCTGGAAACAATGATTCCTATCATTCCTTGCCTGCAACTAGAGTTCCTATGGTGGGCAGAGGCCTGCCACCAAAACAAGGGACTGCCATTCACTCCACCCCCTGCTGCCCATACCCTAACTACAGACACATCAGACTATGCATGGGGGGCTCATCTGGCAGGGAAGTGCATTCAGGGCAAATGGAGCCCAAATCAAATGCACCTTCATATCAATCAAAAAGAAATGTTAGCTGTACAGAATGCACCGACAGCCTTCAAAGACTAACTTCATCCAGGACAACTAATGGTAAAGACAGACAACACCACAGTTATGTGATACATAAACAAGCAGGGAGGTACACATTCCTACCCCCTCTGCAGACTAGCCATGCCATTGTGGAACATGGCCTTGAGCTGTCAGGTACAACTACAAGCTCAATTCCTGCCAGGAAAGATGAATATTTTGACAGACAAACTAAGCAGAAATCTCATGGACCCACACAAATGGAAACTGGAACCACAGATTTTCAACATGTTGACATGCAAATGGGGGAGCCTAGACATAGATCTTTTTGCCTCACCCCAGAACTACCAGATGGACAAATTTTGCACAAGAACTCCTCACAAAAAAGCCTGGAAAGTGGATGCTCTGTCCTTCAGCTGGGAAAACCTATTACTCTATGCCTTTCCCCCTCTGCCTCTACTCTCCAAGGTTCTACTAAAAGTCAAACAGGACAAACCAAAAATAATTTTGATTGCTCCAGACTGGCCTCGCCAACACTGGTACCCACTCCTATGCAGTCTTGTCACAAATTTCTCCATGGCACCTGCCTCAGACACCTTACTGTCTCAGCAGAACAACCAAATTCTGCACCCTCAGCTCCAAACTTTGAATCTTGCAGCTTGACTGATCACTTAAATTCCCCATTAGCATCACTCAGCAAACCTGTGATGGATGTCATTTTGGAAGCGAGACCTAGTACTAGAAAATCTTATGCTGATAAATGGAAAAGATTCTGTGCCTGGAATCTGTCTCAAGGGATGAGCACAGCAGAGCCCAATTTACCTCAGATTTTGCAATATTTAACTGAGATGCTTCACAAGGGCCTGTCTTTTTCTTCCATAAAAATCCATGCCTCAGCCATTTCAGCTCATTACAACACAGAACCTCCCCTCTTCTCTCTCATCCTCTGCTAAAGAAGTACCTCAGTGGGG
Organism: Protopterus annectens; assembly: GCF_019279795.1. Taxonomy (NCBI): domain Eukaryota; kingdom Metazoa; phylum Chordata; order Ceratodontiformes; family Protopteridae; genus Protopterus; species Protopterus annectens. The sequence continues at coordinate 106,787,259 of NC_056751.1, read as the reverse complement.
CCAAAAACATGAGACCACCCAGGAGAGCTCCAACCCCTGCCTGGGACCTTAAATTTGTATAGGAGAAACTCACTCTCCCTCCTTTCGAGCCAGCTGCTACTGCAGAATTAAAATTTCTTTCCTGGAAAACAGCCTTTCTTTTAGCAATCACTTCGGCTAGAAGGATTTCTGAATTACAGGCCCTTATGGCAGTGGAGCCTTTCATCATTTTTCATGCAGACAGGGTGTCACTCAGGACCAACTCATCCTTCATGCCCAAGGTGGTATCCAGTGTGGCTCTTAATCAATCCATTCATTTGCCAACTTTCTTTCCCAATCCACAGAACAAGGGGAAGCGGATTATGCATTCATTGGATGTACACAGACAACTTCTATTTTACTTGGACAGGACTAATTCTTTAAGAGAATCTGAACAACTGCTGGTAGCTTTTGCTGCAGGTGCAGAGGGAAAGGCTATTTCAAAGCAAACCATTTCCAAATGGATAAGCCATTGTATTCATTTCTGCTATAAGCACCATGGAAAACCTGTCCCCCAGGGGATCAGATCCCATTCCATCAGGGCTGCATCTACTTCTACAACCTTTCTCAGAGGTGTTCCTACCAGGGATATTCTAGAAGCTGCTACCTGGATTTCAGTTCATACTTTCACCAAACATTATCATCTACCAATTTTCTCTAAATCCAGAGATGGCTTTGCCACTGCTGTTTTGCAGGGCCTTATAGCCGGTCCTAATGCTGTATAAATCCATCCCCCCATCCATAGCTTTGGGAATCTACCCAAATGTAATGACTGCAACAGTGAAACACAAAGAACATAGTACACTTGTGTACACTTACCATAAATGTAGATGTTTGAGTTTATTCACTGTTGCAGTCCTGGTTACCCTCCCTCCAGCCCCCTGTTTTTTCTCTTACTATGCCTTTATTTTCTTTTACTACACTTAAAAGTCTTTTTGGTGTATTTGTTTTTGTTTGGAGGTATATTTTTATGTTTTAAATTATTTATCTATATTTTGCTCCCCATTTAGGGGGCACCTGACATCTGGGGCAAGAAAAACTGATGTGATGGCATCAGCTGCATGTTTTATACCCCTGATGTCATGGAAGAAGGGACAGCAACCGATGCAGGACCCAAGACTTTGTTAATCAGGCTGACTGAGGGCAACCTGCCAGCAGATTACCCAGATGTAATGACTGCAACAGTGAATACACTCGAACATCTACATTTATGGTAAGTGTACACAACTGTACTTTGTGTACACTTACCATAAATGTATATGTTCAAGTGTATTCACTGTGGCAGTCCTGGTTACCCTCCCTCCAGCCCCCTGATTTCTCTTTACTTCTACTTATCCTTTTTGTTTGGCATACCTTATATCATTGGTATTTGCTTTTTGCTGGAGGTGTTCCGCAACATGTAATTGCTTCCTGTTTAGGGGGCTCCTGACATCTGGGGCAAGAAAAGCTGATGTAATGGCATCGGCTGCATGTTTTATACCCCTGATGACCTGACATCATGGAAGAAGCGACAGCATCCAATGCAGAAATTCCAAGACTGTGGTATTCAGGCAGATAACCCAAATGTGATGACTGCAACAGTGAATACACTCGAACATCTTAATTTATGGTAAGTGTACACAAGTGGTACTTTCTGTACACACCTTCACCAAGCATTACCACTTACCTATCTTTTCTAAATCCAGAGCTGGATTTGCCACAGCAGTCTTACAAGGCCTGCTAGCCAGCCCTAATACTTCTTGACTGCCTCCACCCAACCTCAGCGTTGGGAATCAACCCATGTGTGTTGACTGCAACAGTGAAACACGAAGAACATAGTACAGTTGTGTACACTTACCATAAATGTAGATGTTCGAGTGTATTCACTGTTGTAGTCCTGGTTACTCTCCCTCCAGCCCCCTGACTCTTCTATACTTTCTACCTATCCTCTTTTTGGCCATATCTTATGGCAGTGGTATTTACTTTTTACTGGAGGTGTTCCACACCATGTAATTGCTTCCTATTTTGGGGCTCCTGACATCTGGGGCAAGAAAAAGTGATGTAATGGCATCGACTGCATTTTTTATACCCCTGATGACCTGACATGGAAGAGGCGACAGCATCCAACGCAGAAATCCCAAGACTCTGGTATTCAGTCCGACTGAGGGCTACCTGCCTGCAGATAACCCTGACTGCAACAGTGAATACACTTGAACATCTACATTTATGGTAAGTGTACACAACTGTACTATTTGTTGGGGGATGTTAGGATAATACTTTTCTTTTTGATGACCTCTGTCCATAAGGGATGTGGGAGGCAGACTGGGGGAAAATTTTACGTCCTATCCAGTTGTCAAGGTTTTGTTTGAATAGGATCAGGGTTGAACTTTGTATCTGATGTCAATTTTCATTTATCCTTGACATTTGAAGACTGTATTCCTACTCTCAGAACTGGCTTACCCATTATAACAGCTCTTGAGAACCAAAAAACTCGAGCTAAGTCTCTACCCAGAATACCCCCGTCCAGATTACCCCCAGATCTTGTTTGCAGCTCTTCTACCAAGGCATATCAGCCAGATTGTCTTGCCAACTAAGTGTATTTTCATTTTTTTTCTCTGAAACCCTGATTAATTCTGTTAAAATCTTTATCTATATATTTTTTTCTACCCATTTTATTTCTTACTTTGCTTTTCTACTCCTCTTCTAGAAATAGTTTTCACTCATTTCCTTTCTGCGAGTGAGTGTGCTCTGTTACCTCATGATATCAGTTTCTACCATCGTAGGTAGTTCTTTTCCCTTTCCATACCTCTTGGTAGCCCTGGCCTATCATTGCTGGTAGCCATTTACCTCTAGTGTGCTTATGCCTTTCTCTAGTGTGTGTTTCTGCATGTTGATACTTTCCTTATTCAACATGGCAGATAAAACTTGAGGAGTGACTGGTTTCAAGCAGTGTCAAGATTGTGGTAGGAAAATGCCCAACTCTGATGGGCATTCCTCTTGTGTTTACTGCTTGGGCCCCACACATTTACAGGATGATTGCATTATTTGTCAAGCCTTCAGTTACCGGGCCCTCATTGAAAGAAAAATAAACTGGTTTTAAAATGTCTGATTAAAACTTCTTTTAGGGAGGCTTTGTCCAGTCAATCCAAATCTGATGCATCTTCACCTTCCTCCCAGTCTTCTAAATCTACACATGGACAGAAGAATTGTCACTAGGTGCTGGCATCCCCTTCAGCTCCGGCAGCCAAGAAAACAAATCATCGGTTCCCACACTTTCCATAGACCCAAAGTTGATAGTCAAAAAATCCACAGAACTGACCTCCTCAGCACCAGCTATGGTAACTACTTCTGCACCGCAGGTTTCAGTGCCTGCCACCATGATACCAATGGTCCAAGCTGCACCATTGGTACTGGTCCCCTCTGTGGCACTTTCCAAAATCTTGGAACCAATACCTCCCCCAGTGCTGCCAATAAATTCACAACCTGGTTTTATTTCAGTTCCCAGGCGAAGATGTTCCCCCTTAATTGATCCTTTCATAGGGCAACTTCAAACCCCTTTCTAGAGAGGAATCCACCTCAGCTTTTTCTGTCTGTTCCTCCATGAATCTGACAGAAATCGACTTTGTGCAGTTGGTAGATCAGCTCCTGTTGGCCAGTTTCTTCCCATGCCTCACTCCTTTCTGTTGATGGGGCTTTCTCTCCTAGGACTCCACTGAATCTTCCTCCTCTAACCTCCTCTGAGGGTTTAGAGATAATGACTCAGATTCCTCCAGTTCTGGCTGCTCCTATACAAGACAGCCTTTCCTTCGGTTCCAGAGTCTGCCTTGATTTCTTCTGCTGCATTGGATCTGATGGACTCCCAGGGTCTTAGCTCCACTGCCAGATCAAAGGGACTCTGATTGGTATGAGCGAACTCTTCCACGGCTCCAACTTTGGAGGCAGCTTCGTTGGGTGGGACCACAGTTCAGAGGTTGCCCTTCTCTGTTCCAGGCTCCTACTCCTCTTCATGGACTTTGATAATGGGGAGGGTTCCCCTCTGTCATCCCCAGAAGACATTTCCTTTGAAGACATTCAAGAGATGTCGAAACAGAGGAGGGACTAGAAGCCCAAAGACCCTACCTCAGAGGAGTTGCTGTACCTGCAAGCTTTTGGTGCTCACCTATCTACCTCTTGGGTAAACCCACCTGCTGACTATCTCATTAAATTGATGGTGCAGCGGGCTTGGAAGGCACCTGACTCTGTAGAGCAAATCTCCAGGAGACCTGACAAAATTTTCTCAGCGCCAAAAGATCATCAATTTTTGGCTGTGGGAGTAGCAGTAGATGCCATGGTGGTTGTGGTAGCCACAAAGAAGTTGTTTGCAAAAGAGAGTTCCACACTTCATCCCCATAACCAAGAGTCCAGGGCAATGGACAGATTCAGAAATCAGATGTGTATGAATCATCGACCTTCGCCTTAAGGTCCTTGAATTTTATGGCACACTTTACTAGACTCCAAAGGGATCTAATCAAGGAACTGTGAGATACCCTTGCAGGAGCAGTGTCTGAGGAAGTTCAAGATAAAGTGGCTTCCCAACTGGATACCCTGGAGTCTATTTCCAGCTTGTCCATGAAACTCATTGCTAGTGCAGCCAAAGTAACTACTAGGGCAGCGGGTTCTGGCATTGCCATAAGGAGGCACGCTTGGATGTGCTTGTGTGAGTTTGAGCCATTTATGTCTTTGTTCGTCAATGCTCCTTTTGATGGATCATCATTGTTTGTCCCCAAAGTCAGAGAAACTTTAGCCAGGTGTGAGAAAGATGGAAAGAACCTCTCTGCAGTGGTCATGCATTTTTAGGCTCCCCAACAGTCCTATTCCAGGAACCAGTGGAGCAGGAAGTTGTGGTTCAGAAAATCCCAAGGGCCTTCTTAGGACACGCATGGCAGTGGCTCCCCTCAGGGCAGAGGGGGAGCTCCAGTGGAAGACGACCCCACAGCAGAGGTGGCCTGCAACATCAGGTTTCTAAAGATTCTTTGTTGAGGGAAGCCCTACCAGCAGTACTGAAAGGAGGCCCAATTACTTGCATACGGAGGCTGTCAGCGGAAAGGTTATCCTTGCATTCAAGAGTCTGGTGACATTTAACCACCAATACATGAGTGCAAATGATCATTACCAGAGGATACTATATCCCCTTCATTCTCATTCCAAGGTAAAGAAGAAGAAGATTCCCTGATGTTCCACCTAATCAGTGGGATCAAGCAGTTGAGGAAATTCAAAAGCTGCTAGAAAACAGTCATCCAAGAAGTCCCACCAGACCAGATAGGATCTGGATTTTACTCAAAATTATTTTTGGTGCCAAAAAAAGACAGGGAACTTGAGACCAATTTGAGATCTCAGCCTTTTGAACAAGTTTGTTTTGCAAGCAAAATTCCAGATGGTCATGGTTCAGTCTTTCCTACCTTTCCTGGAGGAAGACAATTGGATATGCTCCATACACCTTCAGGATGTGTGTTACCACATAAAAATGGAAAAGCGCTCCATAAGGTTCCTCCACTTTCAGCTAGGAGCCAGTCACTTTCAGTTCAGAGTGCTGCCTTTTGGCTTCACCACAGCCCCAGGGTGTTCACCAAAGTGTATGGCAGCTATAACAGCTCACTTGAAGACTGCATGGATTTCAAGTGTTTCTATATTTAGAAGACTGGCTCCTCACCATTCTCACCAGGTATCTACTATGTCAAGCAACAGACTTTGCATCTTTTTGCTCTTCTAGTCTTTCCAGTGAATCAAATAAAATCCCAATTAAGCCCAACTCAAGATTTGAAGTTTATAGGAGCCCGCCTTAATACTACCATTTGTACAGCTTCCCTTCCCCTACACAGGCTGCAGAAAATAAGATTCTAAGTGCAAGTTTTTCTCTCCAACTGTAGGATCCTGCACTATTAGTTCTACAAGCTGTAGGGGTTCATGGCATTAGCCGTCACCCTAGTTCCACTAGCAAGATTTCATGAGACTTGTGCAGTGGCCTTTGGCTTCCCAGTGATCCATCCTGACTCATCCTTTGATGCATCCCATTTTAATCACCACTAGTTGCAAGAAAGACATCCTGGTGGATGGAATCCAAGGAAGTTTTGTTAGACTGATTCTGTTTCACCCCAGCCCAAGGCTGTAGTGACCATGAATGCCTCCCAGATGGTGTGGGGGGCATTATTTGGGCAGAACAGTCCAAGGTACTTGGTCTCTGATAGAGGCCAGTTTGCATATCAATGTTCTGGAATTGAGGGCAGTGCTTTTTAGTGTTGCAGGCCTTGCAAGATGCCCTCCCTCTAGGAACAATTGTGATTCAATCAGACAGTATGTCTGTAGTCTGGTATATCAACAAAGGGTGAAACTAAGTGTTATCCCCTGTGTCGAGAAGTTTTGAGTGTGGCAGTGGGTGATTTCTTCCAACTGTTTTCTAATAACGCACATTCTGGGGAGTTCAAATGTGGTGGCGAACAAGCTGAGCAGATGCATCTTCATGCTTCACAAGTGGTCTCAATCCCAGAGTGGTGGAGATTCAGTCGCTGGGTCCAGCCTTGCTGCAGTCTGTTTGCATCCCCCTTTGAACAAATGCAGCAGCTACTTTGCCCCATTTCCCCTCAAGGGGAGTCTCCGAGAGACATTCTTCTTCACCATTGGCCCTTGTGATTTCTCTGTGCCTTGCTCACCATTCCATTGATTCCTCTCTTCTTAAAGAAGGCCACTAGGATGAAGAGCAAGGTAATCCTCATTGCCCCATTTTGCCCTTGACAGGTCTGGTTCCCCTTTATATAGCCTTACCTAATTCACCATCCATGAACTCTGGCCCCATATCCACATCTTCTGTCCCATCCTCAGGGAGTGGTGCATCCCAATCTACAGAACCTTAAGCTTACAGCTTTGTTCCTCCAATTCCATTAATCAGTAGGCAGAATGACCTATGGTCTCCACTCCAAAGAACTTTGTTAGCTTCCTATAAACCTTCCACCAGGAAACTTTACCTTACCACGGCAAGTGGAGAAGATTTTTTTATTTGGGCACACAATAATGGTCTTGATTCCTTCTCTGTACTGGTTGAAAAGGTATTAGAATTTTTAGCTACACTTTTTGAACAAGGAGCTTTTGCTTCTACTGATAAGGTCCAAGTGGCTATTTACAGTTTCTACAATGGCTTTGAAGACCACATGTTAATTTTACATAGATAGTGTAAAGTGTTTATGAAAGGAACACTGTGGTTAACACCACCTTATAAAGATCCTCTGGCTCCTTGAGATCTTACCTTGGTTCTGCAGTCTTTGGTCCTTTCCCCTTATGATCCGGCGGCTACATGTGACAAAGTTTGTTTCATGGAGGACCATTTTTCCTGATAGCCATTACCTCTGCCAGAAGAATTTCAGACATTCAAGCATGATCTTCAAAGCCTCCATATTTAGTTTTTCACAAGGATAGGGTTTCACTAAGAACCAACCCATCATTTCTTCCTAAGGTAGTTTGAGAAACTAACATTAATCAATCCATTGATTTACCTGTCTTCTTCCAAATTTTTGTAACAAGCGTAAATATTGCTCACATTTGGTAGATATTCACAGACAATTGCATTACTCTCAGCAGAACTAAGGAATTTAGAAACTCAGACCAGCTATTTATCTCCTCCTTGGGTCCGTCTCAGGATAAACCTGTTTCAAACATTTCTCTGTCAAGGTAGTTAAGAGATTGTATTACCTTCATCTGCAGTAAGAAGACTCTCCAGTTACCAGCACCAAGGAGGGTGCATTCTACTAGGGCAATAGCCATGTCTGCTGCTTCCATTCAAAGGCTTTTGTGGATGAAATATGCACAGCAGCAACCTGGACTACTCCATATACTTTTATCACTCGTTACAAATTGGATATGGTCTCCAGAGGAAGAGTGTCTTTTGGCTCTATGGTACTTAGGAATATCCTTCCATAAGGCCTCCCAAGATGCAAGTTAATTGGGGACTCTGCCCCAAACATCAAAGATAAATGAACAACAACATCAGAAAAAGAAGTTATGTTCTTACCATAATGTTCCATCTGTGTTGTTGATGTTCATTTATCCTTGGCACCCCACCCTCCTTCCGACTCCTTGGAGGCTTGGACTCTTGTCCTGTTTATGTATTATCTCATGTATGACCATGAACTCTTGTCCTGTTTATGTATTATCTCATGTATGACCTTGGACATAGCCTCTTCAGTTTCTATAGAGCTGTTTTACTGTCTTCCTGTGTAGCTGCAAACCCAATCTGAGGTAATCTGGAGAGGAGTATTCTGGATAAAGACTTAGCTCAAGAGTTTGTTGGTTTTTGTGAGCTGTTATAGGGGCTGAGCTGGTTCTGAGAGTAGGAACAAAGTCCCAAACATCAAAGATAAATGAAGATCGACAACACAGATAGAACGTTATGGTAAGAACACGTCTTTTTTATGTGGATGGGGGAACCTGTTCCATAGTGTGTGGATCCTTGTACACATTTGTCACGCCAAGTCCTGTTTGTCACAGTCAAAGTTCAAATCCCTGTCTAATGTTTCTGGTGCTTTTTGTTTTGCACATGTGCAACATATCCTTCTGGCTGAGTCTGAGGAAGCCCTGTAAGCCAGGCAGAGATCCCCTTTCAGCAGCCTATAGGAGACAGAACAGAGACAGCCTTTGGGTTATCAGTGTAGTACAAGGGTATTCATGCCCTGAATTCTCCTGGTGAGAAATCTTTATGGGCATTCTAATTGTTGTGTCTGGTTAGGTACATGCCAAGGGGTCATTGTATTCAATGGTAGATCTAATAAGGGCTGAGTTGAGTGGTACTATAACTTCCTTGGACCTGGGTGCCATACCCTTAACTGTAAGTTGGGTGACATATAATGATTTTTCTTACTAGATTGCTGTGTACATGTGTTACCAGATAGTTTGCTACTGAGTTAACTCTTAGTGGTGTTCTATCAATGGTCAGTGGAGTAATGAACTTGGGTTGACAGTTTCCGAAGCCATAATGCATTTTTTGGCACTGAGTTTTTGACCATGGCTTTGGCACCAGTCATTTATCTATGTTAAACACTCTTCATAGGTTCATACTAGGCTACCACAGGCTATTTTAAGTCTATTCAAACTTCTCATTTCAAAAGTAAGATTCAAACCCTGTACATAGTATTTATAAGGCAAACACCTTAGGGCATTATGCTAACTGTTAACCCCTTGCAAGTTGTGGGTGTCTTGGAGGGATCTGTAATAGCTCCCAATTTACAGTCATCTGCTAACTTGTTGAGCCAGAGGCCTTGAACATTAGCCTTGACTTCGAAGAAGTAAATGGCAGAAAAGAACAGGCCCAGCACAGAGCGATGTGGTACTCCATTAGTGACTGGTCTCTTGGTGGAGTTGGTATTGCCCATCCTGACTTGTGTCCTGTCTGTGAGCAAACTGGCAATCCAGGGAGTTATGCAGGGATTTTTGCATAACTCTGAGAGCTTGTCAACAATGCTTGAGTGGGGTTTATTTAGAATGCTTTGGCTAGATCAGGATATGCAGTATGCACTGTTTTACCCTCATCCATTCTCTTGGAGAACCTCTCAAAGTTTACTAGGTTAAGTAGGTATGCTCTTCCCTTAACAAAGACAAATTGGGATGGGTCCAGTAGGTTTCCATTGTCCGTGTTCATCATTTCCATAATTTGTTCCTGGGCTTTGCATGTTAAGCTTGTTAGACGATGGGTATGTAGTTCCCCTGCTTCAAACTGATGGTCTGCCATTTTGGTGCTGAATGACTGCTGTGGTCCTTCAGTCATTTGGAGCATAACCTGTTTCAAGGCTGCAGTTGGAGTGCCGTAAGTGATCTTGATAGGTTGTGTTTTAGACTGCTTAGACTTTAGAGGGCAACTGGGGATGTTGTCAGGACTCCTGGAGGTGGTGTTCTTGGCTTTAATACGTGCTGCCAGTATCTGGCCCATTTAGGGTAGTATGTTGGAGAGGATTTTACCTGGTGGAGCTGGGGAGGAATGGGGAGACATTTGAGCTGAATTCATCTGCCAGTAGATTTGCTTTGTCACCCTGATTGGTAATGGTGAGTACTGTTCACCAGTTCAGCACACTTCCGTCTCTTACCTTTAAGATTCCAGACATAGCTGAAGAAGCCTTTGTGATTGTTCTTAGCATGTGAAGCTATCCTGACCTTGTAGCTGTCCTTGTTGGACTTTATTAGACCACTTATTTAATTGTATAAGAGCTTACTTGTCGTTAAGGGAGTTGCTGTCATGAGTGAAGATTCCACCAGTGGGGTCTGGTTTTAGTGTTTGATTTGGGTTTGCTTCTGGTAGGTATGTAGTTTCTATGCATTCGTTTACATATTTGTTTAGGAACTCTCTGAATAATTCTGCATAGGTAGTATGGTTTTGGGGTTAGGGGAAGCCTTGAATTTTAACAAATACTTTAATAGGGTATAGTTGGAGGTTTGGATGGGTTTTCCAGGTAGATTTTTACTTCAAAGGAGACCAATCTCACTAATGAGGATGTGATGGAAGGGGGTGCAACGCTCTCCTATATTGGTGACTACCAGCTTGAGTAATTGTGATCCTCTGGTAGGAGCGTGCACTGTATCTGTTCCAGGGTGTTTGTGTTAAAGCCCAGGAAGCACTGTGCCTATACGTTTGAGGCAGTGTGGTCTATAGAGGGTAGTTGCAGTCACCCATGAATAGAGTTTTGGTTAGGATGGTGAGCGCATTTAGTAGTTTAAGTAAGAGTTGTGACTCTAGGGGCATAGATGATGACCTGTTGCTAACCATGATATAGAGAAGGACCTTATCTATAGTGACTTGCTGGTGGATGTGCTCCATGATATCTTATGTTTATTGCTAATGTAGTTGAAGACATCCACCTTTGGCCCCAGTCTGTGCTGCTGTTGGTCTGAATGTGTGGAAGGCTATGTAGCATTGCACTGATTAAGTACTTTCTACAGGTTTAAACAATTCTCAGCCATGGCATAGTGTCTGCATTTTCCACAGTGAGGAGAGCTTGAGTGTTTGAATGTTTTTGTTTAGGCTGCAAGCACTGAGTAGTAATACCACCATAAGGTTGCTTAGCGACCTTTTCAGAATGCTAGTACTTTTGTCTTTGTGGCGTTTCCTAAAAGAAAGGCTCCAAGGGGGTGAATAAAGTTTAGGCCAATTTCTGAACACCTGGGGGGAACAGGTGCATCCCATCCTTTGCTAAGCAAAATTGTCTGTTGACCATATCCTCCCATGCTGACAGATGTTGGATCCTCCTGGAGTGACACCAGAAACTAAGCCAGTTGTTAAAATCAATCATTTTATGTTCATAAGGCAGCATCATCTGAGGTGAATCCAGAATGCTGCTCGGTGCAAGGATTGTACCTATATGTAACGCACCTTCTGACAGATCCATTCTCTCTTCGTATAGTCCAGTGAGGTGCATCTCAGGTTATTTACACCCACATGGACTGTGGTAGAATCATGTTGGTACTTGGTGTGCACTGACAAGTGCATGTATGAAATTGCAGATCCTGACTCCAGATAGGCAACTAACAGTTATTTCTCCTTGTGTAACCTGGTAAGTGGGGCATCTGTGTATTGCACAATAGAGTCCTCAGTGATAAGAGTATTAGGTAAAGTATATGCTTGCCTTATGGGCTTTACTTTTGGGGGACGATTGGGTGTAGATTTATGTGAGATGTTTGATATGTTTTAATGATTGGTGAGGAGCAGTGATGCCATTAGGTGGCTTTGGAGGGCTTTCAGATTTAGAAAGGTTTCTTTTAAGCGCCTCTCCATAAGATCTGTGTGTGTGAGGCATGTAGTGTGGTTATTCCTGACAACCTAATTTGTATGCAAGATTTTTGCTTCCAAGGAAATTGTGTATTTACATCTCTTGCATACCATGTTACTTTCTTTAATGATTAACTGGTTGTCTGATAACGAGACAATTGCTACATTGTCTTAGGATGCCCAAATCTACTAAGCTGGCCAGTCTTCTTCTTCTTTTGGCTTTTCCCAGTTAGGGGTCATCACAGCAGATCACCTGTCCGCTCATGACTGGCAGTAGAGTTTAACAGTGTCAAGTTGCCAGCCCGGCGCCCAACCTTCCACAGAAGGCACACACACGCACTCACACCTAAGGCCAATTTAGAATGTCCAATCCACCAGAAGCATGTCTTTGGGATGTGGGAGGAAACCAGAGCACCCGGAGGAAACCCACGCGACCACAGGGAGGACATGCAGACTCCGCACAGAAGGCACCCCAGCCAAGGATCGAACCGGAGAACCTCTTGCTGTGAGGCAGCAATGCTAACCACTGCACCACCGTGGCCACTAAGCTGGCTACAGTGACATTTGGAAATTGCATATCTATATTATCAGATCATGTAATCGGGTGGGCTGTAAAGATTGGGTTTTAACAGGGATCTCATAGGTAGTTTTTGCGGTTAAGGGCAATATGTTACATAGAGCTTAGCAAGCTAGCTGTAGTAAGCATAATTCTGCACAATACCACAGCATTTATCAGGTTTCAGACATAATCCTAACTTCATAGGGGAAATTCTACTGTCTAGGCATATGCTACTGTACTGGGCACTGCTAACCACCACTGCTCAGTGGGTAGCTCTGTGCAAACTTGCCTGAGTTATAGCAGAGGAAAAACTTTTAAGTTGACACATATGCCCTCTAACTAATAAACAACCACACTTTGAGCTCCCTGGTGTGATTCCTAACTCGGAGAGATGAATGCTCCTGGAATTTCTTAATGCAAAAGCATCTCTTAAGTGCAGATTAAACAAGCGGCTACCACCAGATATCTACATCCCTTGCTAATTCATCCTTCTACGAGGCAATTTAGAAAAAACAGTAAACAGAAAAATTACTGTTTTTGCCACAAAATTAAATAAATGCTTTAAAAATGCTCATATCAGTAGTGATCACTGTATAAAGCAAGTACGTGTGTAGTAAATCAAGAAAATATCTTAGCTTGGATGGCTTTGGATGCATTTGAAATACTTGAAAAGCAATGCAGAGATGTCCGTCCATTTCACTGTTGCAGTATTCATTACATTAAGGATCCCTTGTCAAGGGTGCCGCAGTATTCATTACATTAAGGATCCCTTGTCAAGGGTGTCCCAACGTCTGGCCAGTATTCCAAAGCCTTTAGGTTGTTTTAAGGTATGCCATATGTTTGCTTATCACACAACGTAGGGTAGGGTATAAAGGTGACATCCAGACGTATCAGCGTCAGAACTTATTTGCCACCAGTCTGAATGTCATCTCTTGATCATCTGTCTGAATGCCTGTTCCATTGCTGGTTCGCCAAGCTGTTGCAGATAAGTGCCCTGTTGGAGATTTTGTTCCTTTTACATTTTTGTTACTTGTGGGGTTTCCTGTCATTCAGGAAGGGTAAATGCCAGTATGGAAGATAGGTTCCCCATAAAGACTATCACAAACAGTGCCTGTTTTGCCTCAGTGCTTCCCACAACCATACAACCTGTGCAATTTGTCAGGCCTTTGTTCCTAAGACCTTCTGTAGTAGGCTTTCTTCTTTGACTTTTTAGCTGGAGAATCAATATCTTAAGCTCCTAGCTAAAGACAAAATGGAGGGAACTTCGTACTCTGAGGGGCAGCCACCAATGAAGAAGACTGTCAAAAAATCTAGGCCAGATTCTTTTGCTGTATAGCCTCCACAGGATCATATCTCTTCCAAGGCAAGTTGAAAGCCTGGAGGATTGTCCGGCTCCATCATTGGATTCTTCTGCTGCAACCAGTTTGGAGGCCGGCGGGGATCTGACCTTGGAGGCATTGTACAGGTCCGCATCAAACATTCAGGGAGAACCGTGGCTGATTATCTCTGAGGGTCCTAGGGATGTTTCTCAAATTATGGTCAGAGTAGAAGTCTCAATTGCAATTGAGTGCTCTCTGGTGTCAGAGCCTTCTAAGTTTTATAAGGTGGATGTCCTCTTAAAGAAAGCAGAAAACTAAGTGTATTTCTGCAGCCACTAAGGACCCACACAGTGAATGGCAGCCCTTCACTCAGAGGTTGTTTAGTGCTTTGATGGCTTTAAAACCTCCTCAGAGAGTTTCTGTTCCAGCCACCCCCCCCCCTCCCAGGTCCACTCTACTCCTCTTAAGAGACTCCAAGAACAGGATTCCTCTGAGGAGGAGGCAGAGTCAGATGAGGAATCCCCTTGTGTACACCTCTCAGATTCCCTCTCCTTTAGATTATAGGTCTGAGAAAGACTAATCTACTACTCCTGAATGATGCTCCTTTTGAGATTTCTTTTGGGGATATAGTCTCTCGAATTATGGAGTTTTTTAAAATGGGATTGTGCTCAAGTTTCTGAGGTACAAAAAAAGGTATTATGAGTTCCTGCAGATGGATTCTCCCAGACCTTCTGCTATCTCTCCTGTTTTGGTTGCCTTTTCTAATCCTTCTAAGGCTCCTGTCAGCCTTCTGCCCCCAAGAAACCGGATAAATTTTACAGGGTGCCTGAGGAATGTAAATTTCTGTATAAGTGCCCTTCTGCTGACTACTCAGTGGTGTCTGTGGCTTCTGATGAGCCATCTCAGTTGTTTCCTTCTCCTAAGTTACTGCGTTCTGATAAAGATAGCAGAACTGCTGCTACCTTGGCTTTTAGGGCTGTCAATTATCAAACCCATATGTCCAGGTGCTTGTTATGATGCAGCAGATGATTCCTTTTGGGTTTGTGATGAGAAGATATTCTTGGCTTCAGCTTCAACCTTTGCCTGATGATATTAAGGGTAAGTTAATGGAAGCTTCTCTATATAATGAATACTTGTTTGCTGAAGCTGCTGCTGTTTTAAGTCCCTTCAGGATAAGGGCAAGGCTTTACAGGAACTTAAACATTTGTGTTTGCTTTTCCTGTACCTAAATTTCAAAGACATTACATGAATAACACCAATAAATCTGAACAAACTGTGTAGACCAATAAATAGTTCCAAGTCACCAAGGGAGAATGGAATGAAATAGTCCTTTATTATTATTCCAACAACTGGTAGTAAGCGCTTTCGTCTGCCAAATGAGACTTCATCAGATAAAATGATACTGGTACCACTCCTATATTTATACTGCCAATAATTGTCTCAATCATTCAATGAAGTTAAAAATTTAAAACACCTGAATAAAATTAGTTTATCCACCACACCAGTGTGTGCAAAAACAGTATTATTGAAATTTAAAACAATTGTATGAAACTATAAAATATTTTAAATTTAACAATTAATTATTTAAGATCTAATGTGACTACTTTATACAAAAATTTTTTTTGTATAAAGAACTATAACATAAATAAAAATGAAAATAAAAATGAAAGTAATAATAAATTCATACTCTCCCTGCTTTGTCAACTAAAATAGCTTTAATACTAATGTATTCATTCAAGCCAGGGAAAATGTTAGCCTTCAGTCTCAACTGCCATCTCACTTCCCTATAAAGTAGTGAATTCTTCATATCACCCCCTCTTAAATTATTTTTAACCAAATCAATGATCCCAAATTTAAAACCATTAAATGAACTACAAAGAACTGAATGTTTATAAAGGGTACTGGTTTCCTTCTTAATCCTAATATCATTCATATGTTCATATATCCTATCTTTCAGTGCCCTTTCAGTTTTCCCTACGTAGAAAGACGAACATTGTGTGCAAATGGCTAAGTATACTAACATCTTAGTGTGACAATTGCCCTTACAAAATTTAACTATACTACCTAAACCATTGTTTAGTTTTATAAATTCTTTTTTGTAAATGTGGCCACATTGTCCACACCTACCACTTGCGTTAGTAGCTTTTTTAATGTTACTAAAACTTCCACCCCTCTCAAACAGTCTTTTAAAACTAGTACCTATCTTGTAGGTAAAATGGGGTCTGTTACCTACCGCTTCATGTACTTCCTTATTGGTCTTTAATATGGACCAGTTAGTTTCCAAGATTTTCGTGAACTCATCGGAAAATCCATTAAATTCAGTTATACATGTCCCTAGATAATTGGTTGTTTCCTTGTCGGGTTCCTCTCTTTTCTTGAAAGGTTGACCCAATAATGCCTTAAATTTCGTCCCCCAACCATAATATACTTCCTCTAAAATTTCTCCAACCAAGGCCCTTGGGTACCCCCTCTCTATAAATTTTTCACCTAAAAAAACAAATTCTTCGAATAAATCTTCGAAGTCAGATGTCATCCTCGCTAACCTAACAGCCTGCCCTTTAATCAGGCTCTTTTTTTGATGAAATGGGTGAAAACTGTCGAAATGTAGATACCCATTACACCATGTATCCTTACAAAAAATCCTAGATTTAAAACCTTGTACAACTTTACTGACTGTAATGTCGAGGAAATTGATACTTTTTTCCCCGACAGTATGTGTGAAAGATAAGAAATCAGTTGTATTATTTAAATAGACAATAAATTCCTTCAAATTTTCTTTTGTACCTTCCCATATAACAAAAATATCGTCCAAAAACCTTAAATAGCACTTAATTTGTATACTGTGTGCACTGTTGAATATATATCTTTCTTCCCATTCTAACATCACCAGGTTGGCATAGATGGGGGCGCAAGCAGCCCCCATAGCTACACCACTCACCTGCTGGAAATATTCCCCTTGGAAGCCTATATAGTTATTATCTAGAACAACTTCCATTAATTCCAAAATCAGCAATTTCTGGTCTGTAGGTACATCTAGATGTTTATGAATACTATCTTCAAAAAATGCAAAACCTCCTGACCGTGGGATACAGGTGAACAAATCCTTTACATCTATGGTTAGGAAAATACAGTTTTCCGACCATAGGTCATTGTTGATTTTGCCAAGGAAGTCCCATGAATCTTTAAGAATGTGATTCATTTTTGTAACTATGTTTTTAGTAGTTCTATCTATATAGACCGCCAAGGGGTGAGTTTTTGAGTTTCTTGCTGAGACACTGGGTCTAAATGGAGGTTCAACAATAGATTTATGGACTTTAGGTACACCATGAATAAGCCAGCCTTTGTTTGTAGGCATTCTCACCCCAAGCATAAAAAAGGTGGGAAGCGGGCTCCTCCTGCTAAGGATACTCAGACTTCTGCATCCCAGAAGTCACCTTTTTCCTAATAAACCAGGTGCTGTCCAACTCTCCTACCCTTCCCAGCCTTTCTCTTCACCTTTCTGTCTCTCTCTTCTTGTTTGGTTAAGGATTACTCAGGACTCCTGGTGTCCATTATCCATGAGAAGTATTTCATGATCTGGACATCTTCCCCCTTTTGTGAGAATTCCCCAGCCCCCACAGGAACAGCTGCCGTCCTTTCCAGGGTTGCTTCAAGATCTCTTGACTCTGGGATACTGTTCAAGAGGTTCCTGTGTCCCAAGGGGGGGGGGGGAGGTTATTCCAGAATGTTTCTAGTGCCCAGGAAAGAGGGTACTTTGAGACCAATTCCAGACCTATCTCATTTAAACACATTTCTGAAGGTTCCCTCGTTTTGAATGTTGTCCCTTCAGACTTTGTTCCTTCTTTTGCTTCCTCAGGTTTCTGAAGGTTCCCTCTTTTGAACGTTGTCCCTTCAGACTTTGTTCCTTCTTTTGCTTCCTCAGGTTTACTTGGTATCTCTGGACCTCAAGGATGCTTCTCTCCATATCCCAACTCCTCCCCCTTTCAGGAAATATTTGCATTTCTCCATTGCTTCCTGGAATTTTCAGTTCTCTGCTTTGCCCTTTGGCCTTTCTACTTCCCAAGGATATTCATCAAATGCATTCTGATTGCTTTTTGCAGGCAAAAGGGGATCCAAGTTTTTCCCTTCTTGGATGACCTCCTGTTTCAGGCATCCTCTCCAGAGACCTTATTGCAAAATCTCCATTTTGCCATTTCCCTTCTGCAAAGCCTGGAGTTCACTATAAATTTCAAAAAGCCCTTTCTGACTCCTCAGGATCATGTCTCTCTGGGGTGCTGGATCCAGACTTTGACTATGCTGGCATCCTTACCTCCTCCCAAGCCCTTAACTCTCATTTCCTTTTTTCACACTCTTTCCTGCAAAGCCAGCAGAAAGAAAAGTTGTGCAAAGTCTTACTATAACCATAGATGTCCTTCTTTTTCATGTTGCAGTATTCAATATATGGGTTTACTCCTCTTGCTTTGCAAACATCCGACCAATATACAAAAGGTTTCAGTCCCTGTATAGTGCGTGGGACTTCTGACATGGCTCAAGGAACATGGGCCATAAAAGTGACATCTGCGTGCACCAGCCCTCAGAGCTTCTCAACTGCCATTCGAACACCAGGTATTCCTGCCTTCATGGCCATCTGATTCAAGAAATCAGATAAATGCCCCATTGGGGAATCTTTCAGTCCTGTTCTGTCATTTAATGCTTGTTCGTGTCATCCAGAAAGGGCAAGTGTAAGTGTGGCCATCAGATACCTCACAAGGACACCCATGATCAGTGCCTCTTTTGTTTGGGATGATTGCATGATTACAAGGCCTGCTCCATTTGTCAGGCGTATGTGCCCAAGACATTACGCCGCTGTCTGCATGCACTTAACTTGTATTTAGAAAATAAATCAAAGGTTAAAACAAATAGCTTTAAGGATGGAGAGTTCCTCCAATGTACCTACAGAACCCCCAAAAAAGAAAGCCAAGGCTTTGCAGCCTACCACTTCAGCTGCACTTTCAGCGTCTGACCTTTAGCCTGTGACCGATGTCAGCCTGGTACAGGAATCGGGCTCCGCTGCCTTGGATATAGCGGGTACCTCCACAGAAGCCACACAATCCCGCATGGAGGGAACATCCATAGATGCTTTACCGTCATCGGATTCTGACACCGGGGGAATGAGTGCTTTCAGTAGGTTCATTGGATCCCTCCAGTTCCTTACGGACTCCAGGCCTTCCTCCCTTCAGATGCCTGCCAGGCCTCTAAAAAAGGAGAAAAGAAAGCATATTTCTACTCCCACTGGAAGCTTGCCTGACTGGCAGACTTTCAGTCAAAGTCTGTTTAATGCCTTCATGGCCTTACATCCTACCTCTGCAGGGACTACTAACATCCCTCCTCCCATTCTGAGTCCAAGGCCTCATACCACAGACCCAACCATGAGGGAAGAGGAAAATCTCTCTGACTCTTCATCTGAAGATTCACTTTCTTACACTTCCCAGCTTTCTTCTTCCTTGGGGTATGGTTCCCCAGAGGAAGAATCTGTTGACCCTGACTCAGCTGAGGATTTGACTTTTGGGGAAACCATCTCCAAGATGAAAGAGCATTTTAAGTGTGAGTCCTCTGAAATGACAGGTCCAAAAAGGATATTATGACCGCATTCAGATGGATTCTCCAAGCCTGTCTGCGGTTCCCCCAGTTCTGCTTGCCTTCTTGGATGCCTTCTCCTCAGTATCCTTAAATCCTGTCTCACAACCACCTGCCCCATGCAGGCCTGATAGATTTTATAAAGCCCCTGAGACTAAGTACCTCCTTAAGTGTCCCCCAGCAGACCCTGCCACCATCTCCATTTCCACAGATAAAGCATCTAGACTTTTACCCACCACCACTATCCTGCCTGCTGACAAAGATAGCAAAACCAAGGAGCGTCTTGGTAAGAAATTCTACACCTCTGCCACCTTGTCCTTCAGGGCTACTAACTACCAGACACACATGGCTAAATATGCCTTATCACTTCCGGAGAAAGCCTCCAAGGAGTTAATACACCAGATTGTGCTGCCAAAGCTTCACTGTCTTCCCTTCTGGCTCTCACCTCCCAGGTCACCAGGCAATCAATAAAGTGCAGCTATGATGCTACTGAAGCCTCAGCAAGGTCAGCAGCATCAGCAGCTACCTTAAGAAGGCACTCTGTGCCTCCAGCCCCTTCCACATGATTTCAGAGCAAAGCTGATTGATGCCCCCCTGAACAACACGACCTTGTTTAGTGCAAATGTGGCTAATTTGTTTAAATCACTTTAGCAAAAGGGGAAAAAATGCAAGATTTGAAACACCTGCTACTCTCTACTATTCCTAAATTTGAAACTACACAGCTAAAACACAGTTCATTAGAAAACATTCTCACCCTGCTGCTCCCTCTAGGCCTAGAAAACCCACCAGAAGGCAACCCCCTCCAGCTAGGGCTACACCTCCCTCTAGCCAGAGGCCATTCTTTCAAGACAGGTCAGGTAGGATCTGACTACCTGCCAAAAATACAACCCCCGCCTCCTCCCTCTGTCTTTCTGTTGGTTCACCTCTCACTGTCTACCTGTGTGGACATCCATCACCTCAGACAAATGGGTCCTTTCAATCCTTCAAAATGGGTATTTCATGACCTGGCTATTGCCCTCAAAGCAAAAAGGCATCCCACAACCTCCAAAACAACAGCTACACCTCCTGCAGCCAGTACTACAGGCACTGTGGGCTCAAAGCACCATAGAACCAATGCCCCCCCCCAGCAAAAGGAAGAGGTTCCTACTCCAGGATTTTTCTGGTTCTAAGAAAATGGTCCTTGGAGACCAATTCTAGACCTGTCATATCTCAACCTATTCATAAAGGTTCCAACCTTCAGGATGTAAACTTATGGTTAGGTTTGTCTAACTCTGGGTTTTCCTAGTTCCCATTTCCCTTAAAGACATGTTTAACAAGTGTATGTCTCCAATCATGAGGAATAGCCTTATATTTATACAACCTAGTAAATAGATGCAGTGGTACTGTAAGGTCATCCCAAAGTGTTCTTGGGTCATTATTACTAATCCTGTCTCCTCTCTGTGCTTTGTTTATATACAGTTTGCATATTTTTTTTTTTCAATTTAATCTAATTTGATTTTCAGTTTCTGAGATTACTTGGATGTCACTAGGACAATTTATCATCCCCTTTGTGGAGCCAAACTGCTTTGCGTAAGATTTTGTAAATAAATCTATAATCATTTATCTGAGAATAAATGTTACGATCTACACCCAGTTTGTCAATTTGTGTGTCTTTATTCCTACCACATTTTATGTATCTGTGAAATGATTAGTATCTTTATATAAATTTTCAATTTTTTTTCTTGATCTTGTCTTACACTATACTTTGTCTGCCTAGCTTGTTTATTTCAGTTTTCAAAGTTATAGTTCAACCTCTTTTCTATTTATACACCAAAGCAAGTTACTTGCGGAGGAAATAAGGCAATAAAATCTTCTTTTTTACTGCTTTAATGATCCACAAAGACACGCCAACACTACAACCAGGAACACACCAAAATCCACAGCAAAATCAAAGGTACATAAACGCCAGACCTCTCCACTGCGTTTTCGTTTAGGTCACTTCCTCGGATGCAACTGAATACATACTGTGTTTTCTGATCACCTTAAATACACATATAAATCACCATAATGAAATAATTAAGCAATAAAATAATTAAACAATCAATCACACGTTTAAAAAATTATAAGTAAGCAGCCTGGTATACCAACATGCTTATGCTTTGCTAAACGGAACACTAATGATGTGTATCTAACTTATGAAAACAATTTAAAAGTGCTTGATGAATGTTTGTTTAAACTAAAAAACCTAGAGCTTGAAAATGTCTATTTAAACGAATGCCTGAATTTAAAGATTGTGCCGAAAGGCTTAAGGGTATGTAAATACCCGAATAAGGTTAAACTAGGGAGTGAATTTCATGCAGAATTGCTAGATATTTTTGATAACTGTGGCTTTGGTATTAATTAAGGAGAATGATAGGGAGATGGTAGGTCTTAATAGAAAGATTGATGAAGTGAATAACCTCATCACAAAAGACTTATTATTCTCAGTAGAGGAAAGCAAAAAGAAATACTTTTTAACATTAGAAAGTATTGAGAGAAGTATTAAGAGTATTTTTGAAAGAAAATGTAGGAAACTTGAAAGGGATGTGAAAGAATATAAAGAGAAGTCCCAATACCCCAAACCGAGGGTTTTTTTCTACCAGAAGGATGGAGGTAGCTATCAGAATGATGATATAGAGCACTTGGAAAATGAGGTTTTAATTAATGGGGGGAATGACAATTGCTATCAAGAATACCCTCCCCTCAGAAGGTCAGAAAGAATTAAGAATAATTATGAAAGAAACCACCAAATTAATTTTCAAAAAAACTTCCATTATGGGGGGGAAGGGGTTTGTCCACAGCAAGAACAGGAACTATTAAGTAATATGCTTGGCAGCCCAGTGCAGGAAACATTTATTAGTGATATTAGTAAAGATGGCTATGTATGGACAAAAAATGGTTACAATATTTATAATTATAGTGGCTTGGAAATTAATGAAACACATTTTAACTTATTCACGAAAGGACTAAAATTTGTTCCGAGTAAGAAAGCAGACATTAGGAAAGTTATCATAGATTTGAAACTTTTCCTTAGAAAGAAAAACTTGGAACTTTTGTTTCATGGCAATA
Source organism: Protopterus annectens (assembly GCF_019279795.1). Lineage (NCBI taxonomy): Eukaryota > Metazoa > Chordata > Ceratodontiformes > Protopteridae > Protopterus > Protopterus annectens. Next base: position 106,764,902 of record NC_056751.1, on the reverse strand, counting down.
ATGTGGGGAGTTCTAATACAGAAGTTTTAAGGAGAAAAAGCACTTTTAATCCCCCTTTGAACCCACAACTAAAAAAATTTCGAAGTGCTAATAGGAAAATTAGGAATGAGTTATCGAAGAACTGGGTAACCTCTAATTTGACCAAAGAGGAAACAGGGTTACTGTATAATTTATCGAATGATCTGGCTATAAGGTTGACTAAACCCGACAAGGGAGGGGGGACTGTTATTATGGACCAGATATTCTATGAAACCAAAATGTTGGATGTATTGTAAAATGAGGATAGGTATGAAAGAGCATCCATAAATGAGATCAGTATAGGTAACAAGAAAATCTGGCTGGCTTTGAATGATTTGTTGCTTGAGGGGTGTATTGATTTAAATTTGTTTAAATACCTGAATGTGGCTAGACCCAGAGTTCCTTCTATATTTGGGGTGCCTAAGGTCCATAAAGATGTTAATAACCCACCACTGAGACCAATAGTAGCCTCTGAAGGCTCTGTAACTGCACCCCTAGCTAAATGGCTAGATGAGAAATTAAAAAAATGTAGTAAAGGAAGGATCTGGCATAGTGAAGGACTCTTGGGACCTATTGCAAAACCTTAATAAGGACATTTTTGATAAAGAAATTATTTTTATTACTATGGACATAGTAGATCTTTTCTCTTCCATCCCTTTTAAGGAAGGTTTACAATGGTTTGAGGAAGCTTTAGTCAATTTTGGAAAATTCAGTAACAACGAGTTCCACTTGATTTTAACTTTGATGGAACTGGTTTTAAGCAACAACTTTTTATTTTATGAAGTGGAATTTTTTAAGCAAACTAAAGGGATAGCAATGGGGGCAAGATGTGCCCCTATATACACTAATATCATCCTCTCAGCTTGGGAGAACAAGTTCATATTGAATTCCCCGTATAAAAAGTGTTGGAATCTGTATAAACGATACCTTGATGACATGTGCTTCCTATGGATAGGGACTGAGACGGAATTTATGGCATTTTATGAGTACATTAGCCAGTCTACTAGTTTTTTGAATTTTACGTATGTGATGGACAAAATTTCTTTAAAGTATCTGGACATTTTTATAGGTAAGGGTGATGATAATTTTTACTCTAGAGTCAACAGAAAACAAACTTACTCAAACTCTTTTTTAGCATATGATAGTGCACACCCCCATCACCAAAAGAAGGGTATTATAAAAGGACAATACGTGAGGGGGAGTCGAATGACTTCTAGAGAAATAGATTTCCAGGATGAATGTAAAACTTTAAGTGACATGTTTTTAGTTAGAGGGTACCCTTATAAATTAATAAAAGAAATAGAGGATGAGGTAAAGATTGGTAGAATTAATAAATTTAAGCCAATTTTAGGTGTAATGAATTGGCAAATGGAACAACAGAAGGATGAAACATACAATGGTAGTGGTAATTTTGTAATGGATTTTAGTGGAGAAGCATATAAAATAAGGAATATGATAGAGAAAGAATGGATAAAATTTGGTGAACTTTCTGATTTGACTCGATTATTCTCTCTACCCTTCAAATGTACATTTAGAAAAGGCAAAAATATCAAAAACCTTTTGGAAAGTAAAAAGAATAATGGGAATGTCAAAGAGGGTAGGGTTGGCACATTCAAATGTGGTAGGTGCAACCAGTGCACCCACATAGTACCCAGGGACACTATCTTTCTAAAGAGTAGAGATTTGCTGATTGAAAGCAAATATTCTGCAAACTGTCAAACTAGAGGTATAGTGTACTTAGCTTCGTGTAAAAAGTGTGAAGCATTCTATGTTGGTAAATCTGAGAGAAAGCTAAGGAGCAGAATTTATGAGCACTGTTATGACATCAAGAATTAGTGTGTTAATAATGCCATATTTAGGCATAAAGTGAACTGCGAGCAAGCCTCTTTCTCTTTTTTTGTCCTAGAAGTAGTTGACAGGGATTCGAGAGGTGGCCCTTGGGAAACTTCAATCGAATACAAAGAACTCTTATGGCAAATATTTTTAGAGGCCAACAAATCCCCCGGGCTCAATGACAGTATTTCTATTGCCCCAGTTTTAAAAATGAGAGCTGCCAAGCTTTAAGCATTTTTTATTGATTAATTGCTTTTTCTATGTACTGTAAATATATGAATTTTTACATGAATTTTAACATGAAATTTTATATGACTAAAAACATTATTTTTTAAATTATGTTTATAAGCACTATGCACTTTATATGATATATTTGATTACACAATGTTTTATATTAGTCTATTTTAATATATGAATTGCTCAGACTGTCTAAGTACCATTCTGGTTTTTATACACATTTAAAACATTTAAAGCATTTTTATCTTTGTCAGTAGATGGCACTGTTGGTTAGGGATTAAATTTCCCACATTCCTCATAAGCACTTTCAAGCTTAGGATATATGGCAATATTTTAGTCTATCTATATTTCCACATTAAATTGTTTACAGGCATTATGTATTTTTATATATATTCATTTTAAAATATATGTTTATTAGTTAATATACTATTCAAGTCAAGTATATGTATAAGCAAGTTGGTATACCAGGCTGCTTACTTATAATTTTTTAAACGTGTGATTGATTGTTTAATTATTTTATTGCTTAATTATTTCATTATGGTGATTTATATGTGTATTTAAGGTGATCAGAAAACACAGTATGTATTCAGCTGCATCCGAGGAAGTGACCTAAACGAAAACGCAGTGGAGAGGTCTGGCGTTTATGTACCTTTGATTTTGCTGTGGATTTTGGTGTGTTCCTGGTTGTAGTGTTGGCGTGTCTTTGTGGATCATTAAAGCAGTAAAAAAGAAGATTTTATTGCCTTATTTCCTCCGCAGGTAACTTGCTTTGGTGTAGTACTGTTTTTTGTGCTTGTCTCCGTTTTCTCGATTTGCTGGTCTTTTCCATTTATATTTTGTTTCTCCTGTTAAATATTTTGTTCTTATGAAAATATATCCTACTTACAATTACATAGATCCTGATGTTACATTTTTTTGATATTTTTGCATTCAAACAACTTATCTTTCAAAGCTTTCCATGTTCCTTTTGCAGTTTTTCCACTGAACACTTCACTCCAATTAGTTTTACATTTTGACAGAATTTTCTAGCAACAAGTTAACCTTTATAACCCCATGATTACTGTACATCAGTGGTGGAAAAATTTGACATGAAGTAAAAATATTTTTTTAGGAACACAATGTCTAGTATGTTCTGCTCCCTGGTAGGCTTTTTTACAATCTGAAAAAATTGTTCCTGAACACGTTAGAAATAATTTCCTTACCAATGTATCAGTATCATTACAGTCTGCTTTTGACAAATGTAAGTCTCCTGCCATTATAATTAACTATTTGGGTGATAAGAGTTTTGATTCCTTTCAGAAACCATTTTTCAGTGGACGTGTCAGGTTTTAGAGGAGGCTAGAAAACCAACAACTATAAAATCTTACATTTCAGAATGGAAAATATTTTGTTTGTGGTGTCAGAAGAAAAAACAGGACCGCTTTCAAGTGGGAATTCCTACTGTTCTTTATTTGTCTGAATTGCTCAACTCTGCTTGGCATACTCCTCTGTAAAAGCTAATTTATCAGCCATGTCTGCTTGTTTGCCTATAGATCCACCTCTTTCTGCTTGCTTTGTGGTCAAACTACTTTTAAAAGGCATCTTGCACATCACATTATACGGAAAAGTTACTCCACCTTCTTGGGAGCCCCCCTTATGTTCTGAAAAAAATGACATTTGCACCTTTTGAACCAGCTGCCAGTTCTTGATTAAAGTTTTATACTTGGAAGTCCATTTTGTTAGTGGTGTCTATTTCAGCCAAAAGAGTATCTGAACTGCAAGTTTTGGTGACCATTCTACTCTTCCTTGTTTTCCACAAAAGTAGTCACCCTTAGATCTAATCCTTCCTTCCTGCCCATAGTAGTTAATGAGCTGTCCTTGAATCAGTCCATAAATCCCCCTTCCTTCTCCTCAGAATAGAGGATAAAGAATTCTTCATCCACTGAATGTGCATAAGCAAACAAATTTGACCTAGACTAAACTAAGGACATCAGAAAATCAGACTAGTTTTTTTGTCTCCTTCTAAGAAAAGAAGCTGAGCCTGCCTGTCTCTAAACATACTATTTCTACTTGGATTTCTAAAGCCATTTCTTTTTGTTATTCTTTTCATGGCAAACAGCTTCCCACCTCTGTTGAAGCTCATTTCACCAGGGCAGTAGCTTTATCCTGGAGCTTTTTTTCAAGGGCTTAGATTCTAGCACTATTCCTTAAGCAGATAATTGGTCCTCTTTCCATACATTTACTAAACATTACAAGCTTGATGTTTTCTAGAGTTAGTACAGGGTTTATGCAGACCATTTAACAGGGCTTGTTGGATTACAACTCAGTTCTTTCTTCCTATTACCTTCATTCTGAACAGCTTTAGTAACCTGTCATCCAGTACTGCAACAGTGATCTTTCAAGGGCATACGTAGTACAGTTGTGTAAGAACTTGACCGTAACAGTAGATGCCCTACTGATAACTGTTGCAGTATTACGTCCCAACCTCCTGTCCCCCCTTTTGACTTGTTTTGTCTTTCCCTGACAGAGGTGGAACTGTTCCTTATTTCTGTTCCTTTCTTATTTGGATATGTACGTATGTATGTAGTTACCACTCCTCCTACTTCAGTGTTTTAATCTCGGGCAGGTAAGTCCTGAGGTAATTGGTATCTGTATGCCCCTTACGCACCTCCCGCTTTTCAGCTTAGGTCATACGTCAGATGTATGGCATGAGAGGAGAGCATCCTGGTTTTGGTATGCTGGCTGGCTATACGGCTATCCTTGGCCAGGATATCCCATCTGGTAGTAATAATGCAAGAGGAGAAACCATGTCTAAAACAGCAGTCAGTTATAGAATATAATGGTGCCACTGTGGTGGTACAAGTTTCCTACGCAGTTATTCAAAAAAATATACTTTTCATAATCCAAATTATAAAATAAGCAAATCATAGTATGTTTGTGTATGGGATACATATCAATAGTGTATGCTGGACTGTCTGTAGTAATGCAGGCTTCCAGCATATGCAAATTATCATAATTGTTATAACCTGTTATAGTACAGAAACTTTGGCCTCCATAAGCTGTCCTACATGATCACCCTTTGTTAACATACCCATCACATTTCCAGCATGTGCTGGCTGCCTGCTTGCATAATACATTCATTCTTGGCAAGGTAGACATGACAATTCCCATCAGTACAGAGGGCTACTGGTCCCCTTTGTCTTGCTTAGTAATGTGAAAATTTCACAACACTAGTAATTGGGCAGGCCTTTTCCTGACATGTCATAATGGTTCTATGTTACACAATAATGCATTTTTAGAACAGTACTGTTGTGTAATGGTCCGCCGTTTGTCAGTCAAGCATTTTTAACATTGAAACTTAAGTAATAATTGCAGCACATAACCTGTTAAACAAGATCTGTGGATGCATTCATTACACTCTAGTGTTACATTGCATGCCTAGCAACTTAAAGTAACTCACTAGCAGTGTAAGTACAGTCTGTTAGTATATTACTGGTTTCAGTTTTCAACAAATTCCAAGACATCCAAGCACAGACACGCACAGACGCACACATCTGGAATACCACTTAGTTGGCAAAGGCACATAGCCACAGATACTGCTCTGGTACAATTACAAGGTTGGTAGAAAATTCCTCTTAGCTTAAGTCAGTGACAAAGGCACAAATCTAGGCATGTATTTCTCTGACACTAAGAGCATTGCTAAAATAACATGGAGTGTGTTACTATGCATTTTCTGCACTGCATCTAAATATTGTTATATATTTAGAAAGTTGTTAAACTGCCTTGTTTTGCCTTACCATTCATTTTCTGAGGTATATAGTGAGAAACTCCATAGTGGTGCAGTGGTTTGTGTTGTCTCCTCACAGCAAGACGTTCTCTGGTTCGATTCTCGGCTGGGGTGCCCTCTGTGCTGACACTGAATGTCCTCCCTGTGGTCCCGAGGGTTTCCTCTGGGTGCTCAGGTTTCCTCCCACATTCTAAAGACAATTCAGTAGGTGGATTGAACACTCTAAATTGGCCATAGGTGCGAGTGTGTGTGTGAGTGGTACAAATGAACTACCACAGCAGGGCTAGCCACCTGATGGTGTAAACCTTGGCTCAAGATGATTGTCACTGTTGAAGTGACACCCCAACTTTGTGCAAAATGGGAAAAAGGGGTTATGGATGGATGGATAAAGTGAGAAACTCAAATGCATGCCAGTGTTTACTGACTACAGTCCAAAACAAATGTCCAGAAATCCCCACATTGTATGAGGACCAAACCACACATTAAGAGGAATAATCTGAATATGTTAATTTACTGACTAAACTTTAGGGTTTGAAATTCATTGGAAAACACAATCCTTATGGAGGATTTAGTTTAAACACTTGGGCTTCAGACCAGTTGTTTGGTTTATAGTGCCTGAATATTTGAACTGTATCTAATAAAATCCCAGTCAGGTTAGGCAAGAGTCCTTATTGACTCTCTTCAGAACCTATGAACCTATTTAAGTTCCGAATACTCGCACAGCAAGTTGGCCAATGTCAAATATACCCAAATATCAAAGCATTGCAAACAGCATATCTGACTAGTGCTAATATTTTCTTAGATATCATACTTGCAAAAATGTCTTCCTTATTCCCTCCATCCCTCCTTACATTCATCCACTAACTTGCATCTGGCTCCTTTTAGTGACCCAGTCAAACACCATCATTCCCACACACACTCACCCACTCAATGGACTATGCGGTTTGGCTGCTGCATATGTTTCAGTGTGGCAGGAAGGTAGAGTACCTGGAGTAAACCCAGCTGAATACAGGGAGGTCAAACAGATCTACACAGAAGGTACCCTAGCTGAGAAATAAAACAGAAGCTCTTGCTATAGGGCAACAATGCTACCCACTGCACCATTGTACTACCCTCTTTATTACTTACATTTCGTAATAATTCCAGTATATCATTATTCTGTTATCTTATCATGATTAAAATATAACTATATCATAAACAAATGTCCTTCCTACACAGTTCTACTGGAAATATACAGTAAATATAGTTTTCAACACAAGAATATGGCATACTGTCATTATCTCCAAATATGTGTATGTATTTAGTTTTCACTTGAAATGTTTATGATTTTGACTATATATAACCTGTCCTTAGAACTTCAGTTTTTTCCATTTACAATTTCACTCCATTTTTATGTTTTGTATATCTGTTAGTTTTAAACTTGTGATGAGATAAATTTAGGTACATTGACTATGCTGTGTTGTCATTATTAGCAGTAGTGATGGTTCTTGGGCAAACTGGGTTGAGTCCACCTCTCATGTCCCCTACCTAATCCAGCTAAGTGCCTGTTCGTTGTATTTATTGTTCATAAATCCCTCTTAATTTGCTGCCATTTATTTAGCTCATATGCAGGCCATTGCTGTTTCCTGCTACTAATCATTCATACTCATTTACTCTTTCTTTTATCTATTAATGCCTACAAAATTTAAATATTTGCCTTGCCTACGTGCACTTTTAATAGTTTTGTATAATGTTCTTTCAGTTACTGATAAACTATTCATAATGCGTTATTTATTTTTTAATATTTCTTGTTTTAAGAAGAAACATCTTTATTAAATTATGTATGGCATAGGCAATCATACATTTATATAAATGAAAACAAACCACATTGACAATTTTAGTTGCAAACATTATACATCACAAACCATACTGACATGATTTTAGTTTCAAACATTATACAATACTTATAATCAATCCAGTTATTGTCAGTCAAAAATTACATAACTCATTCAAATCCTGTCTTCTTTTAAACCTCATTCCTCCTCTGTATGCATTGTTCCCACAATTCCAATTTTTCTATGTAATTTGCTCCTACCCTTTTCTAAAAATCTCAGTTCTAGTTGTTCTCTCTCTGTTACTATATTCACTAGTTGGTTTAGACTTTGATTTCCATTTTGTAGTAATTGCTTTTTTGGCAGCCACCATAATTAGACTCAGCAAGGCCTTACTATGTCTAGGCAGTTCCGATTCTGTATCATACAGTGGATATAAAAAGTGTACACATTCCTGTTAAAATGCCAGGTTTTTGTGATGTAAAAAATGAGACCACAATAAATCATTTCAAAACTTTTCCCACCTTTTATGTGACCTATAACCTATACAATTCAATTGAAAATCAAACAAATCTGTTTGGGGAAAATATAAAATATAAAAAAATGTACAATAAGCTATTTGCATAAGTGTGCACACCCTTAAACTAATACTTTGTTGAAACACCTTTTGATTTAATTACAGCATTCAGTCTTCTTGGGTACGCACCTGCCATCAATTAAAGAGACTCTGATTAACCCCAAATAAAGTTCATCTGTCCTAGTAGGATTTTCCTGACATTTACTCAGTTGCCTGCTACAGTAAAAGCCATGGTTCACAGAGAGCTTACCAAGCATCAAAGGGATCTCATTGTTGAAGGGTACAAAAAATTTTCACAGCATTGAATATACCATGGAACACAGTGAAGACAGTCATCAAAAAGTGGAGAAAATATGGGACAACAGTGATGTTGCAAAGAAGTGAACGTCCCTCCAAAACCGATGAAAAGACAAGACAACAACTGGTCAGGGAGGCTGCCAAGAGACCTACAGCAACACTGAAAGAGCTGCAGGAATTTCTGGCAAGTACTGGTCGTGTACTACATATGATAACAATCTTCCATATTCTCCATATCTCTGGACTATGGGGTAGGGTTGCAAGATGGAAGCCTTTTCCTTACACAGAAAAACATCAAGGCCAGGCTAAAATTTGCAAAACAATACATCGTCTCCCAAAAGCATGTGGAAAAATGTGTTATAATCTGATGAGACCAAGGTTGAACTTTTTGACCACAATTCCAAAAGGTACATTTGGCTCAAAAACAACACCGCATAACCAAAAGAACACCATCCCCACGGTGAAGCATGGTGGTGGCAGTATCATGCTTTGGGGTTGCTTTTCTTCAGCTATAACTGGAGCTATAGCCAAGGTGGAGGGAATTATGAACAGTTCCAAATACCAGTCACTTTTGGCCCAAAACCTTCAGGCATCTGCTAGAAAGATGAAGAGGAATTTCACCTTTCAACATGACAATGACCCCAAGCATACATCCAAATCAACAAAAGAATGGCTTCACCAGAAGAAAATTAAAGTTTTGGAATGGCCCAGCCAAAGCCCAGATCTAAATCTAATAGAAAATCTGTGGGGTGACCTGAAGAGGGCTGTGCACAAGAGATGTACTCACAGTCTAACAGATTTTGAGTATTTTTGCAAGAAAGAGTGAGCAAATATTGCCAAGTCAATATGTGCCATGCTGATGATAGACTGCTACCCAAGAAGACTGAATGATGTAATTAAATCAAATTTTGCTTCAACAAAGTATTAGATTAAGGGTGTGCACACGTATGCACCCAGCTTATTGTACATTTTTTATTTATTATACTTTTCCCCTAACAGATTTGTTTTTCAATTGGATTGTACAGGTTATAGGTCACATTAAAGATGGGAAAAGCTTTGAAATTATTTATTGTGGTCTCATTTTTTTATATCACAAAAACCTGGCATTTTAACAAGGGTGTGTACACTTTTTATATCCACTGTAGTTCAGAAAAATAATTTCCCAAGATACACTAATCTTCTCACATAGTTTCTCTGATAGAGTAGTCTGCAGGGAGTTTTTAAAGTCTGTCAACTCATTACACTCCCAGAAAATATGTTCCCAATTATCTCTTCCTTCCCCATCACACCTCCAATGTTTGCTGTCTACCTGAGGAGAAATTCTAGGGAGTCTACTTCAGGTATAAAAATCCTACGTAAACATTTTCAATCAAAAATCCTAAATCTTCTAGAGTTTGTTGCATATTTGGTTGGGAGACACATACATATCTCCTCACTGTTCCTTTGTGAATTGTTTATCCAAACTCTCTTTCCAATCCTTTCTAACCTCCTCCTATTGATTCTTATAGTTATCATGCAATATTTTATATGCTCTATTAATTATTCCATTTTTAACAGCAGCTTCTGTTTTAGATTCTACTGAACACTCTACCAGGGCTGGTCTTTCATTTACGACCCCCTTTTTCCTTCTTTATGCCTATACTCTGATATCAAGCCTTGATAGGGAAGGCAGTCTCTAACCTGCCACCCAAATAAATTCTTAGCTTCTTCTAATTGTATTACCTTTCCTACTCTAGTTATTTGCTCCCATTACCTTGGTTCCTTTGCCAGTTTTCTCCAATAAATTCCAGCCCCCTCTTGCCTATTGTCTGTATCCCTAATTGCAGTCATCCCTATCAATAGAATCTCCTTTCTCCATTCCTGTGTTGGCTTAGTTCTTAGGATACTTTCTGCTACTTTATAGATATAATATTCTGTATGATTATTATTATTCTCCTTAAAGGCCTGCATCCAAAATCCCAGCCTCTCCATGTTTCTTGAACATCCCCCCTGCTTCATCATCATCCATTTCTACTTTGAATTATAGGTTTCTGCTTGTACTATATATAGGAGCTTTAACTGTATAACTCTGAAATGCCCCTTCACATTGGGTAATCCCAATCTGCCTTTCTCTATTGGAAGAATCAGCTTATCCCACTTGACTCCTGCTGTCTTCCTTCAGCTCTTTATTAATTGCTAGCCACAACTTCTCCTCTAGTTAATACAATATGCCTGACCTGTGTATAAGACTAAATGGGCTAAGAACATTTTAACTGCTTGTATCTTACTATCCATATGCATATAACAGATCTTCCAATGTCTCCGTTTTTGTATTATCTTTTTAGTCTCTTCCCACATATCTTAAATCATTTTTAATCCATACTCCTAAGTACTTCATTTTATCATATCCCCATAAATATGGATATTGCTGAACCAATCCATGTGTGGGTACATAATTTACAGCTATTGCCTTTGATTTAGCTTCATTAATTTTGTATCCCAAAACAGATGTGAACTGTCTTAAAATGTTCCACAACACTGAAATGTCCTTTTCTGGTTTTATCAGGTATAAAATAATATCATCTTCAAACAGAGCCAGTTTTTCTTGACTACCATACTAGTTATATCCTTGAATTTCTGAGTCCCTTATTTTCTTTACCAGTAGTTTTAAATATAATGCAAATAAAAAGGGGAAAAAGGACACCCCTGCCTGGTTCCTCTGCTCAAGCAGAAATTATCAGAGGGGAACCCACCTAATTTAATTTTTGCCTCCGATCAGTCATATATTCTCCTAATCAACCTTATAATTTTATCAGGGAATGCAAATGCTTCCATTGCTTTGATCATAAAGTCCCAGCATACTCTGTCAAATGATTTCTGTGCATCAAGACCCACCAACAGTGGTATTTCTTACATTCTGTTCCCTTTGGATCATCAGTGTTCTGTTAATGTTGTCATATATCAGCCTCCCCTCCCCTGGACCACATTGATCCATATCTATCAATTTTGGCATCACTTTTACCTTTGTTTTAGCCATTACAGACATAAACACTTTAAAATTATGGTTTAGTATTGAAATGGGCCTGTATGAAGCTGGACCTGATGGCAGTTTACTCTCCTTGGGTACTACAGCTACCACCTTTTGTCTTCTAAGATGTTGATACTTGTGCTGTTAAAATACTGTTAAACAAATGCTTCCAGATCTTTAAAAGTATTTTTCCTCCTAGCTTCCAAACTTCAACAGGAATACCATCTATTTCTGCGGACTTTCCTGAGGATTGGTTATATATCATTTTTATCTCATCTCCTTCTATTATAACTGTTAGTAATTGAGCCTCATCTACCTTGGCATATTTAATTCTTCCATAAACATTTCCACTTGTACTTTTTCTCGATTTCCATAATTCTCTGCTTTATACAGGCCTTCATAGAATTTCTGAAATATTTCTAATACCTCTACAGGCTCTCTTGGGTGAAAACCTTTTTTTACTTTCTGTTGCCTGAGTCGTTGTGCTAAAAGTTCTTGTGCCCTTGATTTATCATCAAAAACAGTTGCTTAACATCAATCTTTCTGAGCTCATGCATGTTATTGAGGTAATCCTTATTTTCTGTTTAGCATTCTGCAGTTGCTCCTTTTCTTGTTCTGTGAGATTCCCCTTATCCTGCAATACTTTAGCATTTGTTAGTCCCTCTAAATAATTCTTGTTGCTTCTTAACCATATCTCTTTTTTTATTTCCACCCTATTTTTAAACTCCATTTTAATTCTATCCCACTCCCTAGCTATATTTTCAGAAGAAGTTTCTGTTTACTCTAATATATTCTCTAATAGCTCCTGAATAATTTCTACTATCCACTCCTTAAATTCCTCTCTCTCTTCAGTAGATAGGTGGGAAACTACCAGTATTTCATTTTTATTTCAGTACCCTGTGTTTTTTTTATTTTAGTGTTTATTGGAGCACAATCTGAAATAGTTATCGGGTGCATATCAGGACTTTCTATTAAATGCACATGTTCCCATGAAAAGAAAATTGCGTCTAGCCTAGCCCAATTGTTATATTTTGGGGAGTACTATGTAAATTCACTCCTAACTCCTAGTACTGAATTCACATCTTTCATGCCACATATTTCATAACTTTCTTAAAAAAATCAACCCTCCTTTGTTATATTTTCCCTTCTGGGCCCCTCAGACCCATCTTCACTGCTGCAAATCAAATTCCAGTCCCCACATACAAGTAATATTCCTTGCTGAATGCTGATAATTTCTGCCAGAATTTTCTCAACTCCATTATAGTAGTTTTAGGTGGAATTTAAATACATGCCATTATAATCCTCCTCCCTTGCCAGTAGCTCCTTCGTGCTGCACGTCTACCATTGTTATCTTTTTTAATCCTGTTCTATCAGTATTTGAACTCCTTTTGCAATTAATATTAGTACTCCTCTTTTCCTTTGTCTCAGGTGTTCTGGTGAAAACCTTTCTTTATCAACTTTGCATGTCATTTCTTTCCAAGTGGGCCTTCTGCAGTGTAGCTATGTGCAGTCTACATTTTCTAATATAGTTCACTACTCTTTCTTTTTTGTATTTATCTGAGAGACCATTGACATTTAAAGACATTACAGAAAGCATCATTGTGTTAAGAAGTTATTATTCCCACCTTTTGGGTGTAACAGCATTTTTGTTAGGTGTATAGTTCTAGCTTCTGTGTTACATGCATATACTGTTTGCCAGCTTAATCTTTTATGCAGTTATTTCTTTGAGACTATATCACATCTTACAAAACTTTTTGTTTTATTGAAAGCCCTCAAAAAAGACCCCCTAAATCCTATTAACTTAATACTAACATCTATGTACATCTTCAAATATTGAAGTTCTACTCTCCTAATAGGAACAAGTGCCCAAAACTGACAGCCACACTCACAAACTTAGGTTAACCTAAAAGAAAGGTTATCCATGCAAAGTCTAAGAGCTGTCTAGGTTTTTCTTATGTTTATAGCCCTCCCAGCTGCGAAACACTTGAATGCTTTCAGAAAACATGATCTCATAGCCATTTATCTTTATCTGCTTGTCTGCATGGAGACATGAGGACCAGATACAGAGTTGCCAGTAAGCATACATTTATTTGCTAGTAAAAAGCTTCATAATATTCAATGTTCTTTTTCATTTACTTACTTTCTCTAAAAACCTGCTAATAGATGAAGCTAAGGGCCTTAATCCGGTCATTCCTCTATGCAAGAATGAGAAAAAGTACATCACATTTTCTTTTGTCATTCTCTTTTGGCCAATTTTCTTCTTTTCTATTTTTTTACATTGCATTGCTTACATTTCTTAAAACTGAACAAGGAGAAAGGGAGAAGGGAGAAAAAAGGAGCATCTGTTTACATCTGTATCCCCATTACACTTAAAAATAGCTGAGAAAACGTTATAGCATGCAAATAAAATTATGCACTATGAAAATATTACTATTAAGAAAAAAAAATTGTTTTACTTAGTTAACTTTCTCCCTCCTCTTCCTCTCTGCTACATATTTTTCAGAACTTTAATGACATGAAGTAGGGCATATGCTTTAGAGTCCCCTACAAGTTTAACAAAGTCAAAATGTTCAATATTTCTAATATTGATTTGTAATCCCACATTTGTCAATTTCCAAGTTACTGGCTTTATTCCTGTTTATCTCCATCTCACAAATCCTGTCTCTGCTTCATTTCTAATGAATTCCTGATTGTTCAACTCTTGTGCTTTTTTCCTGCTCTCAAGCATTTTCCATTGAAACATTGGAAAAGGTTTCACTGGCACAGTCACTATCTAGTCTTTATTACCAGATGAACAAGAAGCAGAATCTCCATCTGTTTCACATCTCACTTTTTTTTTTTGGACACAAACTATTTTTATAGTGGTAGCATTCATTAGGTTCTAGGTCTTAAACTGAATTTTATAATAAACGGTAAATACAGTAACTATTACATTTGTAACATTTTGTAAACAATTTACAATATCTCAGCAACCACTCAAGTTATACACATATTCTCAGCAGCATTTTATTCATCTAGCTGAGAGCTTTCATATGAGGCCAAGATTGTTGTTGAGATATTTAGAAAAATGTGAAAATTATATCTATGCAAATCAATATCATGAAAGCAACAGTCAATATTTCTTTACCTGCACTAGTCAGAGGTCAAATATTAATGCAGTTGAGTTTACCATTGTGTAAGCTTTAAGATGAAATCTTTTAAAACATTGTACATAGTATGGTTTTGAAATTATTGATGCAAATATGAAGAAGCAATATTTGACACCTAGCGGTGTCAGTAGGAGTTAACTGCAGATGCACCTGGGGGTGTCACTCAGATGCAGTGAGTTTGCATGTACCTAACTCCTCCATTGAGATAGTGGCAATTGTTCTTAATGGTGGGTCATTCAAATTAGAATGAGTCTTTAGGATTCCAAAACATTTAGGTATAATTGAATAGAGCACCCTCAGATAGTTATATAACACTTGAGGTATCGCATCAAAATATAAAAACTCTTCCAGAATTACCTTGATACTTGTGTAAGAAATAACTGATTGGTGCAGCAGGTGGGTCATGTATTGAACCTTTGGCCAAGTACATAGATTTTAAGCTTAAGAACATTTTGACGGATTTCTGTCACATTCTGAATGAGTCCTGGGACTGGCTCAATAAAGTTTGCTTGGTGAACAATATCAATCAATGTGTGTTCGCTGCTTGTGATATTAAAAGTTTATCCTCAGTTATTCCCCATGAAGATGGTCTGCTGTGGTTTGGGGACATGATTTCCAGACATGGTAATGTGACTTCAACCAAGGTGGATCTCTTGTAAGAGTTGATGGAAATAATTTTAAATAACTTTTTAACCTTTAGTGGGACATTTTTCAATCAAAAGCTAGGTGTGGTTATGAGGGCTGATTGTCCCCCCATATTTGCAAACATAGTGCTCCTAAAATGGGAGTTGGATATGGTTTTTAAAATGCTCTCCTTTGAAAAATGTGTTTTTGATTTGGTTATTTGGAAGGACAATGATGAACATTTTGCTGATTTTTTTGAGAGTTGGAAGGACTTGCAGACTTTTTTCAGTTCACTTATATGGTGAAGAAGGACAAGGTGAATTACTTACATATTGAGATTTCATGGTCTTTAGTAGGTAGAATTGAGACTAGAATTTACAGAAAGCCTACATTTTGTAATTCTTTCTTATTCTTTACAAGTTGTCATCCATTCCACCAAAAGAAAGGGATCGTGAAGAGTCAATTTATTACAATTTCTAGATTGACATCCAATGATAATGAATGTCTAAGAGAATTTGATTTTCTTAAAAACATGTTTAAGGAACGTGGATATCCTACAGATTTGTTGAACAAATTTCATCATGAGATATGGAAAAAAAGGAAAGACATCTATGCCCCTAATATAAAATACGTTTTTTGTGGTAGCCAGGAATTTGACAGTGACCACACTGTGTTTCATGACACTAGTCACAATATAGGGTTACATTATACTATTGATGTAAAAAATATAGAAGGCATTTGGAAGAACTGGGACATTTTTCAGTGCCACGATAATACTAGGAAATTTAGCAATATAATACCTACCTTTATGTACAGAAACAAATTTAATATCAAGAATTTACTGAAGAAACCTCTCATTACCACTATGCATACATTTACAAACATCACCAGGAAATGTGGTAGATGTAAACAATGCCAGTTCAGTGACACTGATTACAATGATCCGATTTTCAGACAATCAATAAGGAGAATAAAGGTGGTAGATTCAATTGTTTATCTGAGTGAGTAGTGTATTTTGCATGCTGTGCCAATGCTTCATGTTTTACATAGGCAAAATGAACAATACTTTGAATAAAAGAATCTACCAACATGTATATGGTATTCAACATGCTGATAGTAAGAGTGTACTTGCCAAACATTCTGGGACCTGTGCTTATTTTACTAGTTTTGCCTTTTCCGTTATCGAGCAGGTGGTGGATACTTCAGCCTATATGGGTGAGTGACATAATAATGAACAGGGAACTGTACTAGCAGTTCAAGCTGGATGCTACATACTCACCAGGCTTGAATGAAAATGTTTCATTGCATAGTAAACTTAAGAAATGAACAAGCAAGTTGTAAATCTAATTATTACTTGTTATTCCTGTATATTTTATCCTTTCACTATTCTTAGTGTTTGTAGTGTGTTTTAAAATGAGTACAGTGGTGATTATTCCCACTTGGCATGTTGGAGACTGGGTCTATGTTTCTTGATCGAAATTTCACAATCTCGAACAAGAAACATCGAGACACAAAGTGAAAGTGCACTAAATCGAAAGTGCACTTTAGCAAAAGCTGGATCTCTCACCCGATGTCATTCGCACGGTTCTCAAGGTGTTTGTAGCGTAGCCGGCTTCATTTTCCTCAGTTCTTCTTGCAGCGTGGCTTGAAGCAGAAGCTGTTAGTTAAGTACCTCGGTCAGGACAGGCCAGGCGCTACCCGGTCTGTTCCCCAAAGACTTCTACGGTTTAAGTACCTCAAGAGGGACCTTCTGTTCTTGCCTCAGCTATTGCAGAGAATTGCAGAAGCTCTGTACCACCTGTTAAACAAAGACCTAGCAAAAGCTTCAGCCACCGACGTACGCTTTTTTGGAAGCGCCAGACCCAGGCGTAGCAGAAGTTCTTGATTTTGCATGCTTCGGCGTGGCCAGATGATGCGTCGGTTATTTTTTTGACCAGATTTTACGAAAAGATTTTTCATATATCTAAAAGTCGGATCTCTGACTACATAAATTACCAACCTTCCCCACCCCGACACGGCCCGCTGCGATACCGTCTTTCCACGGTTAAACAAACGCCTGTTCTTCTTCTTTCGGCGACAGGCAAACTCCGAAATCTTCAGCGACGCGCTGCCTTTTCGCCAAAGCAGAAAAAACGGTTAATGCCGGCTTCACCGAAATCTTCGCCGAGGCCTCTCCATGTGCTTACAAGAAGGCCCATGTGCCAACTTCCCTCCAGGGTAAATCCGACCAAATTCGGTGCCCTCCAAGGCTGAGGGATCTCCCCTTTAGAGCCCCCTGCCCAGCCTTCCACAGAATCAGCCTCTCAGCCCAGCTCCCAGGCCTAGGTCCTGAGCCTGCTTTCCTCTCTTCCTGGAGGAGGATCTCTGATGAAGAAAAGCATTCCCTGCCTCAGTCCTGCTGCTTATTCTCCTTCCTGACCTCTGATGCCCAGTGAGCCCTCCTGGACACCTCAGTTCCTGAGATGTGATCACTCTGATGGCCTTGCCTCATTCAGCAGACTCCAGAAAGTGGCAGGGCCAATCTCTCTCAGACTCTCCCAAGGCTTGAGACCTAGCTTCCTTTGCCTCTTTGCAGTGTTGCACTGCTCCTGATTCACTCTTTCGCCCCAAGTAAGCCCAGACCCGGCTAGGCCTTGCTTGCACTCTTCCTGTTCGGTCACGGGCCTTCCTGCTAAGCCCGGCTCTTTTCCCAGGGTCCATCTTTTCATCCGGCTCCTTGCATCCTTTTGCAGCATTAGGACTATCTCCCAACTCCCTAGCTCTGTAGCAAGAATCCACCCACTATCAGAGAGTATCTCTGAAGGAATCCCTGCTGCTACTACTATCTCCAAAGTCCCGACCTCTGCTACTTTGTCAGCTAATTACCCAAGGCTACTAAAATAATCCAGTATACCAAGAGATTGTCCCAAAGAAGTGTTTTGCTTGCTACTAAAGGAAGAATCTTTAGATTTGATATGCTAGGATGCACTGATAACATAGTTGTGGTCATGAACCACTTTTACTTCTTGGCTGAGATCATCTCAAGGCTTCCTTTACATCAGCCATGACTGCTGGTTTTACATGTTCAGATGCATGGCTGAAGAACTTTTTTTGTCAGACCATTATTTTCCAAAATTTTGGATCACCTATGGAGGATAGAAGATTAGGCTGCATAAGAGAAACAGAAAAATCTGTACAGATGCATGAGAGCTGAACACAGGTTTAGCAAAGATTGGCTACAAGTTCAACCTCCCTCCGGGGAAGTCTAGGCAACAAAGAGACATTGGTCAAAAGAGGATCGGCTAGGGAAAAAAGGCAGGAATAAAATCCTGAGGCAAGCAGAAGCTTTCAGACACAAAGACAGGGACACCAGCAGGCAGGTAATGCACTTTCGAGGCCGCGGATGCAGCCACCACCACTCCAACAGTGTGGCTTTTCAGTGATGGGAAAGGCGGTGCTTTGCGAGGGCGGGAACAGTAGTGAGTTTTCTTAGAAACTGCATTGGCAGCCAAGAGGAGACAAGATTTTGCAAAACATAGAGAACGGTTATTTGCACCACCACCACCAAACTTACAGGGAAAAGGAAGGGAATGCCAAAAGGAAAGAGCACTCAAAGACACTACCACCTACTCAAAGGACCAGGATTTTCAAGATGCTAGACCACAGGAAAAGGCTCCAAGGAGGTACATCTAAAAGGCAAGGAAACAAAAAACCTTCCTCAGACCAAAGGAAACCAAACAAATGGAAATGCCTAGACCTTCTAGAGGAAAGAGACATTCATTGTTCCAAAATGTTCCCAAAAAAAAGAATGCTGACCCCCATGCAGCTTCTTCTCATAAGGAGGAAACTCATTCTCTCAAGAAGGACTACCTGCATACCCCAGCAGCATAATTCCCCATAAGGCCAATTTGTTTGCAGGATCTCAGACATCTTCAAGGATCAGAGCATTATCTGGCTTCTCTATTGCCCTCAGAAAGTATCCTGCTAAATGCACCCTATTGCAGAGCACATCTAATTCAATTCTCATTGCAGACTTTTGGCTTATCTAAATCAGATTGCCCCTGCTGCCTGCCCTGATACAAGCCATTCAGAAAAAACTTCACTCACAGAAGTGCTACAAAGGTCCTTTACACAGTCATGCCCCTACACAACAACAAACCTGAGTCAACAGAACAACCTGATTCCATCCACAGTGCAAACCTTTCTGGGATACACAGTCAATATAAATAAACAAACCTGATTTCTAACAAGAGAAAAAAGACAGGCTTCCAAACTACCAGCATGCACACAAATGGCATTTCTAACTGCAGAAAAGAAAGCAGAGCATCCTCTAAGGCTTCAAAACATCATAGCACTGCCCTCTCTAAAGAGCTGCATAAGCAAAAGAGAAAGGCACTAACCTGGCTAAAAGAATGGGTCTGGTCTCAAGCACAGCATAGCCTAGAAACCATGCCTGAAAGCAGAATATGCCTGGAAGCCAAAGTGCCTCAAGCAGGCTCACCAATGCCCCCTTTCTTCAATTTGCCCTTCTGCAAGAATTCCATCACGACAACCATCAACTTCATTGCCTCAGAAGAGTCAACCAGGCACACATGCTGGGCAAGTGCATTCAAGGCCTATGGACTCAAGACCAGCTGCACTTGCACATAAATCTAAAAGTTCAAGCTCAATGGCTTTATTCATCAGCTAAGACAGTGCATTCAAGAAAAGGACATGATGCACCCAGGTTATGCACCACATCAATCAGGGTACATCACACTATATTGGAGTGGCTGGCTCATATCCTCTACATGTGGCTCCAAGGTCCTATGGTGAGTGGCTCTCTGAGCTACAACATTCAGTTACAAGCAATTTATGTGCCAGGGCAGAAACAGGGCTAGCAGACATAATAAGCAGAACTACAACAGATGATGTGGCTCTGAGCCACAATCTCTGTGGGATCAAAGTTTATACACTTGGGAGGGGAGCCAATCAAATGGATAGACTTGAGAACATGCTCAATGATCACAAAATTCTGATGCTTGAAGGTGGCAACCCACTTCAGTGGAAGGTGGACTCCTAGTGGACAGTGCATCAGCCATCTTCAAAGCCTGATAGCATACTTTACACAACCCACAACCTTTGATTGGAAATCAACTTCTGAACATCCGAGGAGAGACAACTACCACCATCCATTGCAACCAGGCATTGAGTTGGAACATGCTGAGGAGACATCCGAGGGAACATCTGATAGCTCACCTGATCCATCAAGACAAACACAGAACAACTTGAACATCTTGCATCCAACATACTGAAGCTCTGCCTGAAACTGCTAACCCAAATTAACATTACAACAAAACAAGACAACATTATCCCAAAGCACTAGCCAACACATTAGTAACTCAATAGAACAGGAACGAAAGAAACCAACAAGAAAGCATTAAAAGATAAAAGATTTGGAGTACTGCAACAAAGCCAAATGCAAATGGTACTTGTGAGAGCCAACAACATCCTGGGTGGTCTGAGTACTCCATCAAGAGACCTGCATCAGGTGAACATCAAGATACATGCATCATCTATCCAGAGCAGATACAGAGCCTGCCCTCTCCAGTTCCTCGCATCCTCTGCTCCAGACAGTTTCTGAGGCCTGTTGAAAAATGTGAAACCTCCAGGAGACCTCCTCAGACAAATGGGACTTGAATAAGATGAACAAAAAATGCACAAACCCCTTCGAACCTTTTGGGGGAGGCATGGACTGTGGGCCAGCATTTCAAAGGCCTATGGACTCAAGACCATTGCACTTTGAAATTAAAAATCAGGGAAATGATGATGGCAGGCAGATTGGGCATCCAGACATTGTCTTTTTTTCAAAAAGATGGTAAGGTGATGATAAGGACAAACAGCAGGCACCTCATCATGTACATCAACAAATCACAGGCACTCACAGATATCCTCTTGGCGGCAGGGCTACCTATATCTAGATGCAACAAAGGCACTAACATTCATGGGATAAGGCTCTGCAAGGGGATTAAGCAGATTCTATTCTAGCAGACACGATAAGAAGCTGCACAGATGCCCGCGAAGAGCTATGCTGCAACGGACATCTTCAAAGCCATCATTAAGACAATGGGGATTACCACAACAGACTCCCACTGATAGGATGCTCAATCACCAACTAAAATTCTTCTGCACAACAACCACCCACACTTGGCAGAGGTTGGAACTCCTTCTTTTCAAAGCAGAAAAGCCTGATATTCTCACAGCATGCCACCCACTTCCTTTGATGCAAGGTGCTTCTCTTCTGATCAGAAAAATATCCGAGGATCAGATCAGCCCTGAGCTCTTCCATTGCCCAGTGCACATTGGTATATCCATTGCTGAGGACCATGGCTGGGGATATGGACCTAGGACAGCCCCTGATCCCATTACTGTTAACACAGAACTCCTACAACCAAACCTGAACACTCTCTGCCTAACTGACTAGAATTAAACATAACAGTTATTAAACCAAATTTATTCCAAAATCCTTCCAAAGGGTTAAAGACATAATCCTAGACCAACAACAAGAAAAACAGAAGCAAAATGCAAAAAAATAAATGGAAAGGGTAAGAGTGCTGACAAGGTAAGATGGCAAGATGTGACACTGGTGAAGCAGCCTGGACAACTGGAGTACCTTGGCTTCCACAGGCATACAGGCCCTGTCCCATTCTCCAGAATAAGATACATATTTCAGCTATTTCAGCACCTGATCCTTGAGATCCTCCGCTTCACATGCATCTGCAGTTTCACAGAGAGAGAAGGAAAAAAATGAAGAAACCCTCCCAGACCCTTTCCTTTCCCAGACTTGAACTTTTGTGCTAGAAGAAAACTCCCTTCCCCTTCGACTCAGCCACAGCAGAATTACAATTATTATCCTAAAAGACTGCACTCCTGCTTCCTGCCAGCCTTAACAGGGTCTCTCAACTACAGGCATTAAACTGCATTCCTGCCAGTGCAACCAGCATCAAGATCCTCTTCACCATGAGACAAATCCTACATTTAACCCTAAGGTATGCCTAAGGTGGTATCCAGAATCAGGCTATCCCACCTTCCTACATTCCCTCCCCATTGGGAACAGGGAGAAAGAAAGGCTCTTTACCACCTTGGATGTACAATAGGAGACCATTACTACTACTGGACAGGACAAAACCAATAGAAAATCTGACCAGCCAGCCTGGTAGCATGCAGGAAAAAAAATTTCAAAAATACTTTCAAAACAAAAATCTCAAAATGGAAGGAAAATTGTTAGGAAATTGTCCTAAACCAACTGGAAAAGAAAACCTAGAAGGCCTCCAAGCTCCACAAGGGCTACAGCCACTACCACAGCTTTCATCACAGTGGCTGCTAGGAAAAGGGCTAGGACATTATAGAGACCAGCTGCATACAGGTGCCAGGCAGCATCATTATTACCTCTACTCTCTACCTTCCGATACTTTGCCACTGCTGTAATTTACCTCTGGATCTAACAGGTCCCTAACTCCTAACTATTTTTTCCTCCCTACCTCCTCTATCCTATTCTCTTCATGGTATTGACTATTCTGCAGATGCATTGGTATTCTTGACAGTTTTGACACTACCGTTTTATGTGTATGTCGATGAAAATGCATCCAATGTGAATGCCCTCAACTGCCCTCTCCCCTTACTCCCTCTCTGAGGCTCTCCCAGATTTTGTAACCTGGGGCTAGCGTGGGGGGGAGTTATGGTGTTGTATATTTGTGTATATATGTGTTATTTTGTGCTTTTGTTCTTATTTTTTCATTTGGAACTCTTTGGCATTTATCCAAATTTAGCCATCCAAGAGGGGCACCTTGGCAAAAAGAAAGCATCTGGGAAAGAAAAACGGGAAGGATGCCTTTTATACCCAAGAACTGCCGCAAAACTGAATGGCGAAGTGCGACACCAGCCAAAGCCAGACCCAGACTTCCAACCTTTGGAATCGACTGGCAAGGCTGACCTGCACAGGACAAAACCCATTTGTAATGACTGCAGATGCATTCCTATCGGACATCTACATTTATGGTAGGTACAAAACTGTACTTTCTCCGAACCGGAAAAAAACAAACAAATAAAAACTACTTTAAACAGTATTTTACAGGGGAGCAAGCCCCCATGCACCCCCCCTACTTAAATATACTAACTCCGAGATTGCACTACAGTGGGGGAAAGGATATATTTCTTTATCCCCACTATAATGTGCTTTGGAGAACCGGGTTTTGCGAAAGTGCACTTTCGATTTAGTGCACTTTTGCTTAAATGGGTTCGATCTTCTGGTTGTCGAGAAAGTGTGTTTTCAACAATCAGAAGTAGACCTGGGAGACTGAGGTTTGATTCTCCGATGGTGGGCAAAGTATTTTTATGAGTTTTTAAGCTCACTTTTTTACAACTTTGTGCTTACAATTAATGAAGGAGTATTTATAAGTGAGTCTTTTTTACATACAATATTTACCATTGGTTGTTTTTAAAGGATGTGTGAGTGAAAAATGTTATTTATAGGTCTGCATGACTTTGACGGATGGTTCTGATGATGTCAATTCATTAACACAAAAGTGCTCAACTGTTCAGTGTTATGTTGAATAGTTTGTTTTTTGACAAACTTTACAATATTTTTAAACAAATGTGGAACTGACTGCTGGATTATGTTTTTTCATGAATTTATTGCGTATTCAGTGCTCGGGCTTTTTCTTAACTTTTTGATTAGAGGAAGCTGAAAGCCCTTTCTTGGAAGGCTCCCAGAACAGACAACTTGCAGCCATCATCTAGTTCATGTATCCCTATGAAGAAGCATAAAAACACATTGAGAATTGGGCCTACCAGATGAAGAAAAAAATGGTTCCTCTAGGACCAAGGCAACAGCCTTGTAGAAGCACTAATGTAACCAACAGCTTTGATGCTTATAACTGCCAAGGTCCCTGGCACTGCCCATTAGGAAGCTGCTATGCTATTAGTGGATGTCCTGCCAGGTCAAAGTACCTATCCCCATGGTTGGGTACAGATTATTGTTTTCATGTGCCCACATCTAATGCTCAGCTCCACACAACTTCTGGGAGGGGAGATTCCTGTTATTACTCATGCAGAAGGGCATCCAACTGAGAAGCAGGACTCTCAACTTCAAGTTCCAGCTCCAGAGGTGGCCTCCACACAACTTCTGGGAGGGGAGATTCCTGTTATTACTCATGCAAAAGGGCATCCAACTGAGGAGCAGGATTCTCAGCTTCACGTTCCAGCTCCAGAGGTGCCTCATTCCATCATACTGAGTACTCAGACTTCCAACAATCAGATGCTCACCATTTCATTAAGATTTAGATAAGTGGGGCCTCTTCTACCCAAACCCTACCCACCCAGGCTTCCCTTCAGAATAGCCAGAAGTTTTTCCAGGACCCATTTTCCTTTTTTTTTCTCTTAGTCAGAGGAAAGGAAGAGCATTCAAATGAAAACCAGATGTTCTCTTCGAATCATGCAATTTGGATGATGGAAGAATACTTATGTCGTGTTATGTGGTGAAGTCCTTGCTTTTATGAGGGACCATTTCAGATGGAAATCAAGGGATGTTTCTAGCTAACTATTAATATAGCAACACTGGAGACAAACTTTCAACTCCCCCACCCCTAGGAAACCTGACTGATTATTTAGGGTCCAGAATCCTTTAAAGTCCCTGTTCAAAAAATAAAAATTCACTTACAGGTGTTACTGTTGTGTCTTATGATGCTGTTGGGAAATTGAAGGTGGCTGCACTCAGAACACCCTTCTCAATGATCAAAAGAGTAGTCTTGGATCACCACTGTAGCAACACAGGCCTCCAGAGTTATATACTATCAGACCCATGCTATCAGAAGCCAGGGGAATTCTTCCAGTAGATGGGGAAATATTAAAGGGCTCTCCCAGGTGGAATTGAAGATAAAATTCACTAGAACTGTCCAGAATACTATGTAGGTGGGCATACACAATTAAATTTGATTGAGATTTCACAGCTACTGCGGCATCTGATTAGGATACGTGCCTGGCTGAGGATCCAAGCCAGAAGATAGTAAGGCATGGCTACTTCATTCTCTGAGAATGAATTTCTATTTTGATCCCTCACAAGGGAATTGTAAGAAACTGGAGGAAAATAGGAAAGCTGTAAAAACAATAAAATATGTGCGCCATCTACTCACTGTACCATATAAGTAAAATTACCCAATACAAAACACTGGACATTATATGAAACCCAGGTAAAAGAAACATATGAAGTAGGGTTGCCACCTTTTGTTGTAGCCCAAACTGTGAACCTAGGCCACACCCATCAACACTTCCCCTAACTCCACCCATCACCTCCTCTCTCCCTACCCAATTTTCACCCATTTTGTGATGTTGTAGTCACATCAGAGGGAGCACGAATGTCCTCTTTTCCTCATTTACGATGCTTTTTTTTAACAGAAAAGTATAGTAAATCTGCTTTATGAATCAGTTTAATTTCTGGAAAGTCCTGAAAATAAAAAAAAAGAAAGAAAATGGATAGGTGGCAAACCTAATATGAAGGGGGAAAAGCCTTTCAAAAATGTATGTGTCAATTCAATCAAAAAATTAAGTCTGGGGCCCATAGGGCCAGGACACAGACAGGGAGCAACAGTGTCTATGTTTCATTCTTTACCCTACACTCACAATCCCACCAGTTCTTCTTGTCACTAACACATTCCCACTAAGACTGGGGAACATCTGTCCCTTTTCCATAAAAATAGCAAGAAATTATAAAGGACACCTGGATGTTAAGGCTTGATTCCCAGAGGTATAGGATGCAGTTCTTCACTAACCTCATCATTAAAAGGGTTCTCATCCAGGAAAAAAAAGAGGTCATTGTTCCCCTCTACTCGACACTCATTATACCCATTATAGAGTACAATGCCCCTTTTGGAATGTACCTCACAAGACATCTGCAGCAGCTGGAAAGGCCACAGAAGTACCTCACAAAGAGGATTACTGGCCTCAAACAAATGCCTTACACTGACAGTCTCAGAAAACTCCAGCTTTACTCCGTAGCATATCGCCTACTCCGAGGTGATCTCTGCCTAACATATAAAGCTATGTCAAACCAGAGCTGTTGGACATGCTACACCTAAAGAAATCCCAATCCCTCCAAGCTACATGCTTTAGGGACCTAAACCTTGTCACCACAATGAACAGGACATGCTGGAAGGATAGATTCCTGTCCCAGAGACTTCCTATACTCTGAAACAAGCTTCCCATTTATGTCAAGCAAAGTTCTTCATTAGTACTCTTCAAGAAAAATCTTGATGAGTGGATGGGAAATAGGAAATACACCTCGGGGATCGTGTCTCTGCTTGATAGTGGCACAGGAAAATAACTTTCTTGGGTGGCGTAAGCCATGGAACCTTGCTGGCTAGGCTTACGTAGGCCCTTATGCCAATAGTCTAGTAACTACCAATAAACCTATGAACCCACATTTCTAAGGCATGGTACTTGTGCCAAGAGACTAAAGGAGCTAGTATCACCTCTAATGGAGGAACTACTGCAGCAGGCAACAAAACAGAAGGTCCTGATAGGATAAGAAGGCAGGGATTTTACTTTTTCCTAATACCAATAAAATAGGGGCTTTAGAGGACTTTCCTAAATCTGTAAACTCTAAACGGATTTCTAAATTTTCCAACCTTCAGAGCATTTCTGCTCTTCCTTTTCCCCTCAGGCCTTGATAGTGACACTAGTCCTGAAAGATGCCTACCTACTCAGACCAATACCTAGAGATTTCAGGCACATTGTCAGATTCAAATTGGAGGAATCACGCAGCCCGTTTACATCTTCATCCTTTGGAGTAGCTACTGTGCCCAGAGTCCTTGTAGAGCCAAGAGCAATACACAGTCCCTAGAGGAAACCATCCTCTTGCACCAATGTATACAGAAAGTGATCCTGTGGTAGAGCCACTAGATGCAGAACAATGTGATATTTCCTATTAAGGAGGTTCCCAAGATTCAAATATTAACCATGGATGTCTCAGGCACAGCTCAGGGACTCCAGTTGTCCACTCTGTAGCTCTGTGGCAGTTAGAACAAGTACTAATCAGATATAACAAAATCAAAGAAATGATGGCAGTCATTTTTGCTCTTAGGGCTTTTGAGCCAGTCTGGAGATGAGGGATCGGTCACCTGATGACAAACAGTACAACTGTGATGTGGTACATTAAGAAGCAAGGGGGGACCCATTTGTAATGTCTTTTCAGGGCTGGCCATACATGTATAAGAGTGAAGATAGCTCAGGAGTCTAGTATGACCCTAATGGCTTGGTATTGTCCCATCTTAGAATAACTCACCAGTGGATTAGCTCAGCAGGAGAGCTGTAGACCTTGTGAATCAAAGCTGGGCATGGACATCTTTCTAGACATTACTCCATGGGCTGGGTTTACAAAAATGGATAATTGTGCTTCTCCAAGCTACAAGTGGCTGAGGAAGTTCTGCCCAAGAACACCATGGGCAATAATTGCTTTTTTCTTCAACTCGGCAGGTCTATTTCTATATGCTTATTCTCCAGTCACCTTCTCCCCAGGGTGATTCAAAATACATGAGAAAAAAAAAAGCCATACATTCTACCATTAACTTCTTTTGTTGGCCAAGGCAGCACTGTTTTTTTCCTTTGCTGATGCAGATGGCAGTGGAAAAATTGGTTACTTTGCCTTAATCTGTGCATCTTTTGGTACATCCGTACTTGCAGACTCTCAAACTGACAACCTGTATGATCTACACTATTACCCTTTGAGAATATATTCTCAGAGTCTATGGTGAAAACCATGGAGGAAGCTAGGAGGTCTTGTACTTTGAAGTTTTCTTTAGCTAAACAAGAGAGGTTCTCCTCTGGTACCAAATGAGGAATCAGGTACCCAGTACAACAGGAGTGCCCTTGATCTTACAGTACTTCTAAGATTTGTTTGCAGCAGAATCAGTTTACTCCTCAGTGTAGGTGCATTTGTCTGCATTTTCAGTGTGTCTGTTAGTGGTTCCTCTATTGGTCTTAGTCTACAATTTCTCAAAAGGGGTGTCCAGCTAAGGACCCCAGAAGAGCAATGGCTCCACGTGGGATGTAAAAAATGTGCAGGAAAACTGATTCATTTTTGCCACTACCACTTTGAAATACCTGAACTGGAATACTGCTCTGTTAATGGCTGTTATAACAGCCAGAAGGATTTCTGATCTCTGGGCTCCTGTGTGCAGGGAGTATTTTTAGTATTCCATAGGTACAAAGTTTGCCTGCAAACCTTTTATGTCTAACATTACTACAGAACTGGCTTTAAAATAAATGATTCATATAGAGCAGAAATTATATTGCCCTACTTGGATGTTCACAGACAACTGCAGTACTACTTGCATAGAGCCAAGGAATTTTTCTTTTTCTTCTAATAAGGAAAGAAGCCTAATCACTAACTCATTTAGTCATTCCTAAAGTGCTGATTCATTCCATTACCTTCTGCAACCCCGTGCATAGAAGGATCCTGCAAGCGCAGGTTAGGCTACAGCAGCTACCACAGCCTTTATCAGAGGCATGGATACACAAACCATCCTGGAAGTATCCATCTGGTAATCTGACCACATGTTACCTAAACATTATAAGCTAAATATTCTATCCAGAACAGGGCAGGCATCACCTCTGCTCTTTTTCAGGGCTGCCTGCAGACTTCCCCAAACAAATAGCCACCTACCAAGCTAGGTAATCACTGAAAGTCATCCCAAATGTCATTACTGGAGCGGTGAGCCACACAAAAAAATACAGCTGTATAAGGAACTTACCATAGTAGGTTATGTTCAAGTAAGATTGCTATGATGACCGTGCCCTGGCACAACAATCAAGGAGCCTCAGTCCTCACCACTAACACCAGGGCAGTAGTCTCCTAGAAGAGAGGAAAGGTTAACTAATACACACAGTAAAGTACAATTTCTCTTAAGTGCACACAGAGATCACAGTCAGTCTGGGGCTGGTTGCTCCCTTGCTCACCAGATCCCCAATAAGATTTCCCACTGGCACAGCTATAGGGTCCAGTTCTCAGCCTAGCTGAGCAAGCTAAAACCTCCAGTACCCTCTCTGTCCAACCAGTGCTTTGTGTCCCTGCCCAATTAGCTGACACAACACACACACACACACACACACACACACACACACACACACACACACACACACACACACACACACACACACACACACTTTGAGATAAGTATTTATACAACTTCACAGACACTCCTTGGAAGGGCTGACACAGATTGTCCAGCTGTGCCCCTTTACCCAGACCATACGATAGTAATCCCTACCACCACCCAGCTAATAATATCAGCTACTAAAAGGCCCTTAAAAGGGTGTCCAATTATTACTGTGCAATATTATTATCCACTTGGTAATGTGACTATACAGTCTAATGCTTATTGGAAGGGCTTAGACAGTAAGCTGTATAAATATCTAATGTACTCTAAAGCATAATTTATTTCTACATAAACCAGCCACAGGTAGAAGGTTTTAAAACTATTTAATAAATAATTAAAACACAAGACAAACCTACTACATCACAAAGATATCTAAGAGTTCAGAGATCACACAGAAACTTAAAATAATACAGTAGGACAGGTCTGATTTCAAAGAAAAATACCTAGTTAATCTTTACTAGCTTTAACTATTCCTACAAGAAATCACAGTGCTAAAACTTACATGTGAGCATAAGGCAGAGTGCTGATAAGTTGGATATCAAGATCAAAATGCCCCAAGTCTCTTGTGAGAAAACAGTATTTAAACATTACTAACAAACATGTCTGCTGGATCCCTCCCAAATTACATCATGTTGACACTTAGGTTTTCCCAGGCAAACAAACTGCATTATTTAGCAATCTAATACCTGCTCAGAAACTTACAACAATACAAGACATTTCACATGTATACTCTAACAGAAATCAAAGCAGTAAAGCACCATCCACATCTAAATTCTGGTCATAAACTTTAGCCTTAAAACAATGGGCATGAAACCTTCATCCAGACTCACTGGAGTAGAATTCTAACATGAAAGGGTCACAACATGCTTCACTGGGCCAGTAGAGTGCAATGCTGTCACATATTTTGCAGTTCCACATTTCACAGTATTCTTTTACACTCAAAAAAATGCCTGTTTTTACATTTATTTGCAAATGCCAGAACTATATATCAAATTCTATTAGACAAGGTTGGCAGCCTTTGGCATCTCTCCCCAATCGTCACATCCCCCCCCCCCCGGGGGAACTCAAGCAAGTTTTTCAAGTGCCCCTTGAGAAACATCACTTGAGAGTGTCAGGTCTATCTGGGTGTACCTCACCTCATTCCCTGTCTTGAGAGCCCATCTGCATTGGCATTACTACTCCCACTGTGGTGCTGCCCTGACATATATGCTTGCAACCCCAGACTCAATCTTAGCAACTTGGCATTTTGCTGACTGGCTCTGTTTAACCATGTTAGAAGGCTGTGATCTGTCATCACAGTGAATGTTCTTCCATACAGATAAGGCTGAAGTTTTTGTAGTGCCCACACTATGGCTAGACATTCCTTGTCTACCGCTGCATAGCATTCTTCCCTGGGTTGGAGCCTACAACTGAGATAAACCACTTGGTGATCATCTTCCTCTGAAGAAATCTGGCTAAGTACAGTCCCCACCCCATAGTTTGAAGCATCCACCTAAACAACAAATTCTTTGCTACAGTCTGGACTGGCTAACACAGAGGATCCTCCCAAAGTTTCCTTAAGCTTTTGAAATGCCTGCTCACATGTTGGGGTCCACACTACCTTATCTGGCCTGTTCTTCCTTGTCAGGTCTGTGAGGGGAGCAGCTATGGTACTATAATTGGGAACACAGTTTCTGTAGTACCCTGCTGTCCCTAAGAATGCCCTCACCTGCTTTTTGGTAACAGGTGCAGGCCATGCCTGAATGGCTTACACTTTGGCAGGTCCTGGCCTTATCTTATCACTCACCACTCTATATCCTAGGTAGGAGACCTCTGCCATACCCACCTGACACTTGCTCGGCTTAATGGTCAACCCTGCCCTCTGTAGTCTGCTCAGCACCTCCCTGACATGCTGAAGGTGCTCTTTCCAGGAATGGCTGTAGATAGCAATATCATCCATGTAAACAAGGACAAACCCTCCTGCTCCTGCTAAAATATGATCTACCAGCCTCTGGAAAGTTACTGGGGTCCTGTATCCACATGGGGCTGTATCCACCTGGGTGCTCCCTGGTTTCCTGGTGAACCTGCTCCCAAACTCCTGCAACACTGCTCGTATTTCTCGAACCTGGGTAGAAGATAGCTGCTGGGACATTGCAACCCAAGCCTCATTGAGGAGATCAGTCACAAGATCTCTTTCAGACTCCTCCTGTAATCCACTGCAAATGCTCAGCACAAGGGCATCCCTATCATGGTAAGGTTTCATCATGTTAACATCGCACAATTTGTACCCCTGCCATCTGCCTAGCACTTCCACCATGTGGTTAACACCACTTACCTTTCTTACCACCTTGTAGGGTCCCTCCCAAGCTGCCCACAACTTGTTGTGTCTGACAGGAATGAGAACCATCATCTGCTGCCCTATAGCATACTCTCTAGCTCAAATATTCCTGTCATATCACACCTTTTTCTATTGTTGGGCTTCTGCCAGGTTCTCCTGAGCCAGGCCCATGAGTTCCCTGAGCCTTGTCCTAAGATTCAGGACATATGCCACAACAGACTCCTTGTGAGACTCATACTCGCCTTCCCACTCATCTTGAATTAAATCTAGAGGTCCCCTCACCCTATGCCCATACAGCAACTCAAAGGGTGAAAAAACTATGGATTCCTGGGGAACCTCTATGTAAGCAAACAACAGATGGGGCAAATATTTGTCCCACTCCCTCTTAAACTGATCTGCAAATGCCCTTAGCATGAACTTGATTGTAAAGTTTAGCCTCTCAACAAGACCATTAGTCTGGGGATAGTAGGGGGTGGTCTTCATATGCTTCAACCCAAAGGACTTCCACAGACAAGCCAGCAGGTCTGACATAAAATTGGCACCTCTGTCAGACAGTATTTCCTTTGGGAAACCTACCTTGCTGAAAATCTCTAGCAAAGCATTTGCCACCTTCTCTGCCTCAATGGAGGACGAAGCCACTGCCTCACTATATCGTGTAGCATAATCTACAATCACTAGGATATACTTTTTCCCTGTGGAACTTGAGGTACTCAGAGGACCCACAATATCCATAGCTACCCTCTGAAATGGATCCTCAATCACAGGCAAAGGCATCAAAGGAGCTCTCACCTTGTCTCCTGCCTTGCCTACCTTTCAGCACTGCTCACAGGTCCTGCAGTACCCTGTTACATCTCTGGAAATTCCAGGCCAATAGAAGTTTTGCATAATATGCCTCTTTGTGCCTTTTATGCCCATATGACCTGCAAAGGGAATATTATGGGCTATGGCTAGAAGCGCCAGATGGTAAGATCTAGGCACTACCAACTGCTGTAATCTCTCACCTTCTAGCCCTCCCTCAAAGGTCCACTCTCTGTACAGTAACCCTTTGTTCCAGTATACAGATTCCCCCTTCCCCTTGAGAATCAGGTGCCTCCCTAGCTACCTGCCTCAGGCCTTGCAATGTAGGGTCTGAGAGCTGAGCTTGTCTCAAGTATCTCCTTGTAACCCTTCCCAGCTCCCCTTCCACAGGAAGTCTGTGATCCTTTGACAGTGGTGCCTCACTGTCAGCCTGGGTACTACTACTCACCTCTACCTTTGCAGTTACCATGTCCAAGGGAACATCAGTATCCACAAGCAGCTGTGGCTCACATTCAGTCTCACTCCCTGAAGTAACCACCTCAGCAGTCCTGGCTGCAAGTATGCAGTCTGTCTGGGTCTCCCCCAGGCTACCAAACCCACATGCTTGTCTCCTAGCCTCACTGCATGTAACTGCATAAGTACATAGTACTGCCTCATCCAAATCCTTCCATCTCAGGACATCTGCAGGATGGTAGTTCCATACCCGTTGTCTCAAGACAACCCACTGTTGGCATTTTGTCTTTTCCACTTACTTGTTCCCTCACCTTTGGATCCCCACCTTGCCTCTGTGGACATCTATATGCCACATGGCCCCACTGGTTGCATTCAAAACATTTAACCCTAGTTCCTGGATGTGTACCTGGACTAGTGGCTTCCTCTGAAACTGGCAGATTCTGTTGGGGCAGTCTGTGCTTCCCACCATGGGTTCCTTTAGTCCCATGAGCAGTACTGGGGGTCCCTTTCCTGTGCAGGGCTGCCCTGCTTGCTAGATATAGGTCTCCCTCCTTCCACAACTCCTCTGAAGTAGCACACTATCTATCAGCTAACCAGAACCTCATGTCCTCAGGAAAAGTGCTAAGGGCTTGTTCTCTTACCAAAAGGTCTGCCAGCCCTTCAGAAGTGGTGACCTGACATCCACTCACCCAGCTATGAAAATAAGTGCTCAGTTCAGCAACATATTCACATACATTTCCATCTGCCTTGTGTCTATGCTCACAAAACTTTTTCCTATACATTTCAGGTGTTAGCTTAAAACATTCCAACAAGTGTCTTTTTACAGCAGTATAATTAAAACAGTCAGTGTCATGCATTTTTGCTAAAGAAGTTTCAGCTTTACCATGGAGTAAGGGGGTCAGGAACCGTACCCAGAACACTTGGTCAACTTCATACTGTTTACATACCTGCTCAAACATATGAATGAAGCTATCAAAGTTATTCATAGTTTCATAGTAGGGGATGCTCTTACTTGGACATATGAGATGACAGGGAGATTACATTCAGCTGGGATAAGTATTTCCCCCTCTTTAAACTGTGGAAGAAATTTACTGAGCTTTTGTGCTTCTGGGGTCTGGTTACTCCCTTCCCCATTACTTCCATGACTGTGGCAAAGAGTCAGTATTTCCCTCTCATGCCTCCTCTGCCATTCATTTTCCTCAGCTTGTAGACTCCTCATTTTCTCGGCTGCTTCTAGTTCCATACACCTGGCCTCCAACTTGTCTCTTTAGCTCCAGCTGGATTTTTAAGTCCACTGCAGAAAGTTTGAGCTGTCCATTCTCTGAGGATATTGTATCTCCACTGTCAGTCTGATTGTCCTCCAGGCTGCTGTTTTCTGATGCAGCTGTAACCAAGGCTGCAATCAGGTCTGCTTTAGTTAGGTTTCCATGCACCAGTCCCCTAGCCTGGCACATCTCCGCCAGCTGACTCCTTGTCAGCTTTCCATACTCCTCTGCTGACATGCTGCCTGCTTACCCTGACTAACACTAAGCTAACAAAAGAAATAAAACAATTGTGATCTGAACTCTGAGTATACACTGCGTGGCTGTTTTAGAGTACAAAACACTTTCAGAGATCACTGTACATAAGTTACAGGAATTCGGTCTACCCACACCACTACAATCCAATTAGTATGTGAAGTAGATCCCACCACTGCCAAACACTTGTGATGACCATGCCCTGGCCCAGCAATCAAGGAGCCTCAATCCTTACCACTAACACCAGGGATGTCGTCTCCTAGAAGAGAGGAAAGGTTAACTAATACACACAGTAAAGTACAATTTCCCTTACGTGCACACAGAGATCACAGTCAGTCTGTGGCTGGTTGCTCCCTTGCTCACCAGGTCCCCAATAAGATTCCCCACTGGCACAGCTATAGGGTCCAGGTGTCAGCCTTGCTGGGCAAGCTAAAGCCTCCAGTACCCTCTCTGTCCAACCAGTTCTTCATGTCCCTGCCCAAGTAGCTGACATAACACACACACACACACACTTTGAGATAAGTATGTATATAACTTCACAGACACTCCTGGGAAAGGCTGACACAGATTCTCCAGCTGTGCCCCTTTACCCGGTCCATACAGTAGTAATCCCTGCCACCACCCAGCTAATAATATCAGCTACTAAAAGGCTGTTAAAAGGGTGTCCAATTATTACTGTGCAATATTATTATCCACTTGGTAATGTGACTATACAGTCTAAGGCTTATTGGGAGGGCTTTGACAGTAAACTCTATAAATATATAATGTACTCTAAAGCATAATTTATCTTTACATATACCAGCCACAAGTAGAGGGTTTTAAAAACATTTAATAATAAATAATTAAAACACAAGACAAAACTACTACACCACAGAGATATCTAAGAGTTCAGAAATCACACAGAAACTTAAAATAATACAGTAGGACAGGTCTGATTTCAAAGAAAAATACCTAATTAATCTTTACTAGCTTTAACTATTTCTGCAAGAAATTATAGTGCTAAAACTTACATGTGAGCATAAGGCAGAGTGCTGATAAGTTGGATATCAAGATCAAAATGCCCCAAGTCTCTTGTGAGAAAACAGTATTTAAACATTACTAACAAACATGTCTGCTGGGTCCCTCCCAAATTACATCATGTTGACACAGGTTTTCCCAGGCAAACAAACTGCATTATTTAGAAATCTAACACCTGCTCAGAAACTTACAACAATACAAGACATTTCACATGTATACTCTATAACAGAAACCAGAGCAGTAAAGCACCATCCACATCTAAAATGATGATTATAAACTTAGCCTTAAAACAATGTACATGAAACCTGCACATGCCTGTATTTTTATATTTTACAAATGATTATATATAATTAATCATTTTATTTGGACTAGCTGGTGCCTTCCCCTCTCCCCAGTCGTCATAATCACCATTTCAGTATAATTTCCGTTCTTTTATCCTCTTTTGTACCCTTGCAGGCATATTCAAACTAGGAATTAGTATCAGGTCACCTCCCCCACACACATCTGCAGCTAATTTCTTCCCCTGGTCATTTTATTTGTCTTGGGACCTCAGTCATAATTACGCCTGATCTGCCAACAAGGATGGCAGGTGATGGGGATTAGTCCTCAGCCCAACCAGCTCTGACAACTCAAGGGAATCCTGCACATTCTTGGGGCTACCTAATGGCAGCTTAGGGACTGACATGCCTATGGTTCCCAGGTGCAACAAAGAACTGACAGTGGTGTGGACTGGCACCTCTTTATATTAGGAGCATATCAACATCCAATCATCAGATGGATAGATTATCCCATCTGGGAGAAAGGGCACATACATCTGAAAGTCAAGACTATAGCTGATAGCTGAGTTTCCAAATGTTATTATGCAGCAGCAATCCTACTGAAATATATACTATTATGATAAGTTCATTACACATTTGTAAATTGTCTGGTACATTTTTAAATTTGAAAAGAACGTCAGGAGATTGCTCTTCTTAAGACTTTTGGGGAGGCTGTCTCAATGCCAAGTGAGTGGATTGAAGTTGTGGTGCCTGTGACTTTGCTTGGAGGATTAGCTGTAGACCATAAGACTTCTAGAAGTAGGTCATTGGTCTTAGCTTCCTAGGATTCTCAGACATGGGATTATCCCTGATTTGTGAGGACTTAATTCCATTCTGTTCTTCCAGTTGTTAACAGGACATCTGGCATTGGTAAGATGCACTCTGGCTCCCGCCTGGAGTTGCAGCTCTCGTGTACTGTATGTGCATATCTTCAAAAGAAATTTCACTTTCTAACCATTATTAGAGTTACCAGATGTACATCATGTGGTCTGATATTTTGTTGTTGTTTTTCTTTCGGCTTTTCCCGGTAAGTGGTGGTCACAGTGGAACTCCGGTCCGCTAATGATTGGCAGTAGATTTTTATGAAACGCCGAGGTGCCAGCTCGATGCCCAACCTTCAATGAAGGCACGCCCATTTACACACGCATGTCTTTCGAACGCTACGCAACCGTGGGGAGGACATGCAGACTCCACACAGAAGGCACTCCCAAGCCCAGCCAAGAATCAAACGGGAGAACCTCTTGCTGTGAGGTAACAACGCAACCGTCATACCTGCGCTGTTAATTCTGAAAGTATGTACTGATGCAGTTGGCCACATGCACCCTTCATCATTCTCATTAATTTTTGAACAACATGTTGCATGGTGTCAGAAGGATTTATAATAAGTCATTGTCTTTTTTTATTTTCTTAAAAAATGGTGTATCTATAGTGTAGGCACCAATAAACTTCTGTATCCCTGATAATTTGTCTAACAACTGGGTGTTCTGCCTTTAGAAACTCAGTTTATTCTATATTGTGAGTAGAATATCAAGTAATACTAAAAAGGTACAATATGCTGCAAGGAAAGGGGACTTCCAAGATGGCTGCACATTGAATAGCAGTTTAACTCTAACTCTCACAGTATGAAAACAGAAATGTAAGAGAGAAAACTAGTGGACTTCGATTTCTGGGGTAGATTTCAGTAACTGGCTAGTACTTGCACAGCCTGAATGCCAGGAAAAAAGAACTACAGAGGACATGAAGGAAAGGCAGCTGCAAAAGTGACAAAAAACACTGACTGAGAAGAGTACTGCAGCTGTTCAACAAAAAGCAGTGCAAGCTCCAGACATGACTTCCAGTAACCAAGAGGAAAGTATAACGCAACCCGACTAAAATAAATGAAACACTGGTGGAATATATCAACTCAAACAATAAAAGGCTGGAAAAAAATGAAATAAACTTTAAACAGATATTCAGATCAGATAAAACTGTAAAACTCAAAGATCATAATGAAGAAAAGTCTGGCTGAATATGAAACTGCACAAGAAAAGATGTTTCAAAAAAATAATAGAATTAGAAGACAGAGCACATTTGGAAAATCTAAGATTTTCTGCTTTACCCAAGAAGCTAGAAGGAACAGACTGTATTAATTTTATAAAAGCACAAATAAGCAACTGAACTGGTATTCCACAAAAGGAACTGTTAATTGAAAGGGCACATCATGTGTATACTCCAAACTTGACTATGAGAAATCAACATAGACTTGTAACAGTAAAGATGCAATCTTACCAGCTGAAGGAGTTGATTCTGACAAAACTGTGACAGTAGGACAAAGTACTAAAAGTGAGAAATAGAGTGTTTGTGGAGGATGACTACTCTTTGTACACCAGGCAAAAGAGGAGTAAATTTATTCCAGTATTCAGGGAATGTCAAGAAGCAGGTGTGAGATTCAAACTAGTGTAGCCAGCTATCTTCAAAATATTTTTCCCTTGGAAGAACAAAATAATTTTTTGATGAAGTACATGCTAAGGAAGAAACACAAATGTTTGTCCAACAAAAAGTGAGCTGTGAAACAGAAGCAGATTATGCTTCTTGTTCTTCTGGTAATAAAGAATGCAGATAGACTGTGCCAGTGAAACCTTTTCCAGTGTTTCAACAGAAAATGCTTGACAGAGGGGAAAAATCAAAAGAGTTGACTAGAATAATCAAGAGTATCCTGGAAATGAAACAGAGACAGGGTTTGGGAGATGGAGAGGTACAGGAATAGAACAAAATAATTTGGAACTATTGGACTTTCTTCATGTCATGAATGTTTGTTGAATAAAATCAGTAACTTGGAAACTGACAAATGTGGGATTACAAAGGGAAAATTATATTTGTGAAACATGACAAAACAAGAAAATCTGGAAATATTTGACTTATTTTGGACTTTGTTAAACTTGTAGCATTAAATTATGTAACCACGCACAAATTGGTTGAGTAATATCTATATTTATCGGGACATGATAAAATCAATTATTTAGGAGCATGGATTAAAAATGATTCTGGTGTGGTAGCTAATGATATGTGGAAAGAGGCTAAAACAATAATACAAAAACTGAGAAAATGGAAGCTCTGTTATATGGATATCAATAGTAAGATACAAGCAGTTAAAATGATATTAGTCCCTTTAGTATTATACACAGGTCAGGCATATTTTTGTCAACCAGAGGAGAAGATGTGTATAGCAATTAATAAAGAGCTGAAAGATTTTATCTGGGAGGGGAAGATGGCAAGAGTCAGTTGGGATAAGCTTATTCTTCCAATAGAACAAGATGGACTGGGATTACTTGATTTGAAAGGAGTATTTCAGAGCAACAGAGTTAAAGCTCCTATACATAGCACAAGCAGAAAACATAATTCAACATGGAAAGAGATGATGAAATGGGGGGAAGCTCAAGAAACAAGGAGAGACTGGTATTTTGGATGCAGAACTTTAAGAATAACAATAATCATACAGAATATTATATTCTTGAAGTAGCAGAAAGTATTCGAAGAACTAAGTCAGCACAGGACTGGAGAAAGGAGACTCTTCTGATAGGGATGACTGCAATTAGAAATACAGACAATAGGCAAGAGGGGACTAGAATTTATTGGAGAAAACTGGCAAAGTAATTAAGGTATTGGGAGGAACTAACTAGAGAGGGAAACGTAAAAGAATGGAAAGATGCCAAGAACTTATTTGGACTGCAGGTTAGAGATTGCTTTCCATATTGAGGAATGATGTCAGAGTATAGACAAAGAGAAAGAAATAGGGGGATCCTAAATAAAAGGCCAACACTAGTAGAGTTTTTAGTAGAATCTAGAACAGAATTTGCTGTTAAAAAGGAATAATTAGTAGAGCATATAAAATATTGCATGATAACTATAAGAATCAGAGGAGGTTAGAAAGGATTGGGAAGAGAGACTGGATAAGCAATTCACAAAGAAACAATAGGGGGATATATGTATGTCTCCCTAATATGCAACAAAGTCTAGAAGATTTAGGATCTTTGCTTGGAAATGTTTACATAGGTATTTGTATACCCCGGGTAGACTCCAAAGAATTTTTCATCAGGTTGACAGCAAATTGGGAAGAAAGAGGTAACTGGGAACATATTTTTTGGGAGTGTAATGAGTTGGCAGACTTTAAAGTTTCCATGCAGACTGTTCTGTTGGAGATACTGGGTGAGAAAATCGGTGTAACTATGGAAATTATTTTTTTTGAGCTATGATACAGAATTGGAACTGCCTAGACATAGTAAGGCCTTGCTGAGTCCAATTATGGTGGCTGCCAAAAAAAACAATTGCTAGAAAATGGAAATCAAAGTCTAAACCAACAATTTGATGTCGTCAGTCTTCATTTATCCCTGACATTTGGGACTTGGTTACAACTCTTGGAAGTGGATCAGCTGCTGTAACAGCTCACGAGGACCAAAAGCTCTCATAAGTGTCTACCCAGAATACCCCTCTCCAGATTACCTCAGATCTCATTTGACACTTTTTTGCCTACTAAGACACATCAGGCAGATTCTCTCATCAGCTAAGTGCATTTTCAATGTTTTTTCTGTCAAGCCCTGTTTAACTATGTTAAAATATTTTAAAATCGTATATATATATATATATATATATATATATATATATATATATTTATGGGTCTACTTTAGACCGACATTTTACTTACCTGACTTTCACATCACCGAGATGAAAGAACTGACAAATGCAGAAGAAAGACATAACCACTTGACCATCCTTTTGAAATTTGCCCCTTACCCCCATGGTAGTGCAATCTCTGAGCTGGTATATTTAGTTAAGGTGGTGTGGGGGCAAAGCCACCCACATGGGTGGGTTTACTTTTCTTTGGTTTCATTTTTTT
The DNA here is from genome assembly GCF_019279795.1 of Protopterus annectens. Classification (NCBI taxonomy): domain Eukaryota; kingdom Metazoa; phylum Chordata; order Ceratodontiformes; family Protopteridae; genus Protopterus; species Protopterus annectens. The sequence continues at coordinate 106,724,123 of NC_056751.1, read as the reverse complement.
CAGGATGACCAAGTGGTTACTTACCTGGAGAGGTAAGTCAATATTCTGGATGTCGGTGTTCTGAGTTTGTCGATCCTTTCATCTCAGTAATGTGAAAGTTGGGTAAATGGACTGTCAGTGTAATGAAGTATATATATATATATATATATATATATATATATATATATATATATATATTTTTTTTTTTTTACCCAGTTTATTCCTTAATTTGCTTGTCTAACCCTCTTCTAGAAACAGTTTTCACTCTCTTATTTCCTTTCTGCAAGTGAGTGTGCTGCTATTACCTCGTGGTATCTGTTTCTACCACTGTTGGTAGTTCTTTTCCTTTTACCTACCACTTGGTAGTCCCGGCCTACCATTGTTGATAGACATTTCCCTCTAGTGTGAGTGTGCCTTTCTCTAATGCGTGTGTGAGTGTTTCTGCAAGTTGATACCTTCTTTAGTCAATATGGCAGATAAATCTTGAGGAATGACTGATTTCAAGCAATGTCAAGATTGTGGTAGGAAAATGCTTTACTCCTTGGGCCAGGTGCATTTACAAGAGGATTGCATTATGAAGCCTTCAGTCACCAGGCCGTCCTAGAAATAAAAAATAAACTGATTTTAAAAGGTCTGATTAAAACTTCCTTTGAGGAGGCTTTGTCCAGCCAATCCAAATCTGATGTATCTTCACCTTCCTCCCCCTCTTCTTCTAAATCTGCACATGGACAGAAGAAGAGTCACTCAATGCTGGTGTCCTGTTTGGCTCTGGCAGCCAAGAAACACAAATCATGGGTTCCCACACTTTTCGCGGAACTGAAGTTGATAGTCAAAAAATCCATAGAACCGACCTCTTTGGCACCATCTGTGGTAACTACTTCTGTACCACAGTTTTCAGTGCTGGTCACAATGATACCAATGGTCCACGCTGCTCTTTCGGTACCAGTCTCCTCTGCGCCATCATCCAAAATCTTGGAACCAATACCTCCCCTGGTGCTGCCAGTAACTTTACAACCTGGTTTTATTTCAATTCCCAGGACAAGATAATCCCCCTCAATTGATCCTTTCATGGGACAGCTTCCAAGCCCCTTTCTTGAGAGATTGGAATCCCCCTCAGCTTTTTCTGTCTATTCCTCCAGGAGTCTGACAGAAGTCAACGTTGTGCAGTTGGTAGATGAGCACCTCATTGCCAGGGATCTTGCAGTCTCTTGCCATGCCCCAGTTCCCTTCTGGAGATGGGACTTTCTCTCCTAGGACTCCACTGATTCTTTCTTCTCTAGCTTCCTCTGAGGTTTTAGAGATTATGACTCTAACTTCTCCAGTTCCAGCTGTTGTGGTATTGACAGCCTTTCCTTCAATTCCAGAGTCTGCCTTGAGTTCCTTGGCTCCATTGAAGCTGACTGACTCCTGGAGTTGTAGCTCCACTGCTGGATCTGAGGGGTTCAGATCAACATGTGTGGGCTGTTCCACGGCTCTGACTTTGGAGGTGGTTTCATCAGAGCAGGTTGGGACCATGGTTCAGAGGTTGTCCTCGGTTCTGGTCTCCCTTCCTTCTTCAGGGGGGCCTGCCTTCCATGTGATGGAGAGGGCATTGGCCTCTGCAGGTCCTCAGCTAGTCCCTTCACTATCAGAGTATTATCCCAGGACCCCTTCTTGTCCAGAGCTCCCACAAACCTCCATGCTTGGGCAATGAGCACCAAAGCTGCAGGATACCCCTGCGCAGGGCCCATCTTCTTCCAGGTCCTTCTCAGAGCTTCCCACTGAGGAGGTGCCCTAGAAGAAGATGTGTAAGAGGAAACACGTAGATTCCCCAGAAGAATCTGTCATGGAGGACACAGACTTCAATGATAGGGAGGGCTCCCCTCGGTCATCCCAAGAAGACATCTCCTTTGGAGATATTCTAGAGATGTTAAAACAGAGTGGTGACTGGAAGACCAAAGACCCTATCTCAGAGGAGTCAGTGTACCTGCAAGCTTTTAGAGTCTGCCCAACTACCTCTTGGGTGACCCACCTGCTGATGATCTCATTAAATTACTCGCACAGTAGGCTTGGAAGGCCCCTGACTCCATAGATTCAATCCCCAGGAGACCTGACAAAATTCTCACAGTGCCAGGGGACCATCAGTTTTTGGCTAATGGACTAGCGGTAGATCCCATGGTGGTTGCAGTAGCCGCTAAGAAAGAACTTGCAGAAGAGGGTTCCACTGTTCATCCCAGTAACAGAGTCCAGGGTGATGGACAGATTCAGAAAATGGGTGTATGCATCACTGACCTTTGCATTAAGGTCCTTGAATTTTATGGCACACTTTACTAGACTCCAAAGGGATCAGATCAAGGAAATGTTGGATACCCTTGCAGAAGTGGTGTCTGAGGAAGTTCAAGATAAAGTGGCCTCCCAACTGGCTACCCTGAAGTCTATTTCTAATTTGTCCATGAGGCCTATTGTACATGCAGCTGAAGGGAAAAGTAGGGCAGTGGGTTCTGGTGTTGCCATAAAGAGGCACACCTGAATGCACTTGTGTGAGTTTGCAGAACCATTTAAGTCTCTGTTTATCAATACCCCTTTGATGGATCATCATTGTTTGGCCCCTAAGACAGAGAAACCTTAGCCAGGTGTGAGAAAGATGGAAAGACATTATCTGCAGTGGGTATATGTTTTTCGGCTCCACAACAGTCCTACTCCAGAAACCAGAGGAGCAGAAATATGTGGTTCAAAAAAGCCCAAGGGCCTTTTCAGGACACACATAGCAGTGGCTTCCCTCGGGGCAGTGTGGGGGGGCTCCAATGGAAGATGTTGACCCTGTGGCAGAGGTGGCCCACAAAATCAGGGTTCCAGAGATTCTTTCTTGGTGAAACCCTACCAATGCTCCTAAAAGAGGGTCCCGATTGCTTGCCTCTGGAGGCAGTCTGGTGAAGGTTATCCTTGCACTCAAGAGCCTGGTGACAAATAACCACAGATATGTGAGTGCAAAGGATCATTGCCAGAGGATACTGTATCCCCTTCACTCTCATTCCAAGATCAAGAAGAAGAATCCCCAATGTTCCACCCAATAAGAGGGATCAAGCATTTCTGGAAATTCAAAAACTGCTAGAAAAAAGAATCATCCAAGAAGTTCCACCAGACCAGATAGGATCTGGATTTTACTCAAGATTATTTTTGGTGCTAAAAAATACAAAAGACTTGAGACCAATTTTAGATCTCAGGCTTTTGGACAAGTTTGTTCAGCAAGCAAAATTCTGAATGGTCACAGTTCAGTCTATCCTACCTTTCCTAGAGGAAGACGATGGAATGTGCTCCATAGACCTTCAGGATGCACATTACCACATAAAAATGGACAAGCACTACAGAAGGTTCCTCTGCTTTCGGCTAGGAGCCAGTACTTTCAGTTCAGAGTGCTGCCTTTTGGCATCACCACAGCCCCTAGGGTGTTCACCAAGTGTATGGCAGCAGTAACAGCTCACTTGAGACTGCACAGAGTCTGATTTTTTCCATATTTAGATGATTGGCTCTTCACTACTCCTACCAGGCATCTACTATGTCAAGCAACAGACTTTACTCTATGTCTTTTTGCTTGTCTAGGCATTACAGTGAATCAAACAAAATCATCACAACTAAGCCTGACTCAAAATTTGGAGTTTATAGGAGCCTGCCTGAATACTACCATTTATACAGCTTCCCTTCCCCTACATAGGCTGCAGAAAACAAGATTGCAAGTATAATCTATTCTCTCCAATGACAAGGTAACTGCGCTATTAGTTCTACAAGCTGTAGGGTCCATGACAGCAGCCATCACCCTAGTTCCACTAGCAAGATTTCACATGAGACTTCTGCAGTGGCTTTTGACTTCCCAATGGTCCATCCTGACTCATCCTTTGACGCATCCCATTTTAATTATCAGTCATTGCAAGAAGGACTTATCCTGGTGGATGGAATCTGAGGAAATTCTCTTAGGCTAACCCAAGGCCGTAGTGACCATGACGCCTCTCTGATGGGGTGTGGGGACATTATCTGGACAGAACAGTACATGACACTTGGTTCCTGATAAAGGCCAATTTGTATATCAATGTTCTGGAGTTGAAGGCAGTGTTTTTAGCATTGGGGGCCTTCCAAGATGCCCCCCCCCCCCAGCAACAATTGTGATTCAATCAGACAATATGTTACTAGTCTGGTACATCAACAAAACAGGATGGAACCATGTCTTATCCTCTGTGTCGAGAAGCTCTCAGAATGTGGCAGTGGGCAATTTCTTCCAACCATTTTCTAATAGCAACGTGCATGCCGGGGAGTTCAAATGTGATAGTAGACAAGTTTAGCAGATGCATCCTCCTGCCTCATGAGTGGTCTCAATCCCAGATTGGCGGAGGAGATTTTCTGTCACTGGAACTAGCCTTGCTGTGATTTGTTTGCATCTCCCCTGAATAACAAGTGCAGCAGCTGTTGTTGTTGTCTTTCGGCATTTCCCGGTTAGGGGTCGCCACAGCGGAACTCCAGTCCACTAATGATTGGCAGTAGATTTTCACAAACACCAAGGTGCCAGCTCGACTTCCAACCTTCAACGAAGGCACGCCCATTTGCGCATGTCTTTCGAATGCCCACCCAACCGCAGGGAGGACATGCAGACTCCACACAGAAGGCACTCCCTGCACTCCAGCTGAGAATCGAACGGGAGAACCTCTTGCTGTGAGGCAACAACGCTACCACTGCACCACCGTGGATATGCAATAGCTACTTTGCCCTAATTCCCCATCAGCAGAAGTCCCTGAGAGACACTCTACTTCATGACTGGCCCTTGGGATTTCTCTGTGCCTTGCTCCCCATTCCATTGATTCCTCTCTTCTTAAAGAAGGCCACCAGATTGAAGTGCAACATAATCCTCATTGCCCCATTCTGGCCTCGACAAGTATGGTTCCCCTTTCTGTGGCCTCACCTAATTTACCATCCATGGACTCTAGACCCAGATCCAGATCTCCTGTCCCATCCTCAGGGACTGGGGAACCCCAATCTACAGAACCTCAAGCGTACAGCTTGGTTTCTCCAATTCCAATAATCACCAGGCAGAATAATCTATCATTTCCAGTCCAAAGAATTTTGTTAGCTTCCCATAAACCTTCCACCAGGAAACTTTCTATTTGGGCACACAATAATGGCCTTGATCCCTTCTCTGCACTGGTTGAAAAGGTATTAGAATTTTTAGCTACACTTTTTGAACAAGGAGCTTCTGCTTCTACTGTTAAGGTCCAACTAACTATTATTTCCAATTTCTACAATGGCTTTGAAGACCACTCATTAATTTCACATATATTGTGTAAAGTGTTTATGAAAAGAACACTGCAGTTAAAACCACCCTATAAGAATCAGAGGAGGTTAGAAAGGATTGGGAAGAGAGACTGGATAAGCAATTCACAAAGAAACAATAGGGGGATATATGTATGTCTCCCTAATATGCAACAAAGTCTAGAAGATTTAGGATCTTTGCTTGGAAATGTTAACATAGGTATTTGTATACCCTGGGTAGACTCCAAAGAATTCTTCATCAGGTAGACAGCAAATTGGGAAGAAAGAGGTAACTGGGAACATATTTTCTTGGAGTGTAATGAGTTGGCAGACTTTAAAGATTCCATGCAGACTGTTCTGTTGGAGATACTGGGTGAGCAAATCGGTGTAACTATGGAAATTATTTTTTTTAGCTATGATACAGAATTGGAACTGCCTAGACATAGTAAGGCGTTGCTGAGTCCAATTATGGTGGCTGCCAAAAAAAACAATTGCTAGAAAATGGAAATCAAAGTCTAAACCAATTTGATGTCGTCAATCTTCATTTATCCCTGACATTTGGGACTTGGTTACAACTCTTGGAACTGGATCAGCTGCTGTAACAGCTCACGAGGACCAAAAGCTCTCATAAGTGTCTACCCAGAATACCCCACTCCAGATTACCTCAGATCTCATTTGACACTTTTTTTCCTACTAAGACACATCAGGCAGATTCTCTCATCAACTAAGTGCATTTTCAGTGTTTTTTCTGTCAAGCTCTGTTTAACTATGTTAAAATCTTTTAAAATCTTTTAAAATCTTATATATATATATTTATGGGTCTACTTTAGACCGACATTTTACTTACCTGACTTTCACATCACCGAGATGAAAGAACTAACAAATGCAGAAGAAAGACATAACCACTTGACCATCCTTTTGAAATTTGCCCTTTACCCCCATGGTAGTGCAATCTCTGTGCTGGTATATTTAGTTAAGGTGGTGTGGGGGGCAAAGCCACCCACATGGGTGGGTTTACTTTTCTTTGGTTTCATTTTTTTCAGGATGGCCAAGTGGTTACTTATCTGGAGTGTTAAGTCAATATTCTGGATGTCAGTGTTCTGAGTTTGTCGATCCTTTCATCTCAGTAATGTGAAAGTTGGGTAAATGGACTGTCAATGTAATGAAGTGTATATATCTATATATCTATATCTATCTATATATATATATATATATATATATATATATATATATATATATTTTTTTTTTTTTTTTTTACCCAGTTTATTCCTTACTTTGCTTGTCTAACCCTCTTCTAGAAACAGTTTTCACTCTCTTATTTCCTTTCTGCAAGTGAGTGTGCTGCTATTACCTCATGGTATCTGTTTCTACGACTGTTGGTAGTTTTTTTCCTTTCACCTACCACTTGGTAGTCCTGGCCTGCCATTGTTGATAGACATTTCCCTCTAGTGTGAGTGTGCCTTTCTCTAATGTGTGTGTGTGATTGTTTCTGCAAGTTGATACCTTCTTTAGTCAATATGGCAGATAAATCTTGAGGAATGACTGGTTTCAAGCAATGTCAAGATTGTGGTAGGAAAATGCTTTACTCTTTGGGTTAGGTGCATTTACAAGAGGATTGCATTATTTGTCAAGCCTTCAGTCACCAGGCCCTCATAGAAATAAAAAATAAACTGATTTTAAAAGGTCTGATTAAAATGTCCTTTGAGGAGGCTTTGTCCAGCCAATCCAAATCTGATGTATCTTCACCTTCCTCCCACTCTTCTTCTAAATCTGCACATGGACAGAAGAAGAGTCACTCAATGCTGGTGTCCTGTTTGGCTCTGGCAGCCAAGAAACACAAATCATGGGTTCCCACACTTTTCGCAGAACCGAAGTTGATAGTCAAAAAATCCATAGAACCGACCTCTTTGGCACCATCTGTGGTAACTACTTCTGTACCACAGTTTTCAGTGCTGGCCACCATGATACCAATGGTCCATGCTGCTCCTTCAGTACCGGTCTCCTCTGCGCCATCATCCAAAATCTTGGAACCAATACCTCCCCTGGTGCTGCCAGTAACTTTACAACCTGGTTTTATTTTAATTCCCAGGACAAGATAATCCCCCTCAATTGATCCTTTCATGGGACAACTTCCAAGCCCCTTTCTTGAGAGATTGGAATCCCCCTCAGCTTTTTCTGTCTATTCCTCCAGGAGTCTGACAGAAGTCAACGTTGTGCAGTTGGTAGATGAGCACCTCATTGCCAGGGATCTTGCAGTCTCTTCCCCTGCCCCAATTTCCTTCTGGAGATGGGACTTTCTCTCCTAGGACTCCACTGATTCTTTCTTCTCTAGCTTCCTCTGAGGTTTTAGAGATTATGACTCCAACTCCTCCAGTTCCAGCTGCTGTGTTATTGACAGCCTTTCCTTCAATTCCAGAGTCTGCCTTGAGTTCATTGGCTCCATTGAAGCTGACTGACTCCTGGAGTTGTAGCTCCACTGCTGGATCTGAGGGGTTCAGATCAACATGTATGGGCTGTTCCATGGCTCTGACTTTGGAGGTGGTTTCATCAGAGCAGGGTGGGACCATGGTTCAGGGGTTGTCCTCGGTTCTGGGCTCCCTTTCCTCTTCAGGGGGGGCTGCCTTCCATGTGATGGAGAGGGCATTAGCCTCTGCAGGTCCTCAGCTGGTCCCTTCACTATCAGAGTATTATCCCAGGACCCCTTCTTGTCCAGAGCTCCCACAAACCTCCATGCTCGGGCAATGAGCACCAAAGCTGCAGGATACCCCTGCACAGGGCCCATCTTCTTCCAGGTCCTTCTCAGAGCTTCCCACTGAGGAGGTGCCCTAGAAGAAGATGTGTAAGAGGGAACACATAGATTCCCCAGAAGAATCTGTCATGGAGGGCACAGACTTCGACGATAGGGAGGGCTCCCCTCGGTCATCCCAAGAAGCCATCTCCTTTGAAGATATTCTAGAGATGTTGAAACAGAGTGGTGACTGGAAGCCCAAAGACCCTATCTCAGAGGAGTTAGTGTACCTGCAAGCTTTTAGAGTCTGCCCAACTACCTCTTGGGTGACCCACCTGCTGATGATCTCATTAAATTACTCGCACAGTAGGCTTGAAAGGCCCCTGACTCCATAGATCCAATCCCCAGGAGACCTGACAAAATTCTCACAGTGCCAGAGAACCATCAGTTTTTGGCTAAGGGACTAGCAGTAGATCCCATGGTGGTTGCAGTAGCCGCTAAGAAAGAACTTGCAGAAGAGGGTTCCACTGTTCATCCCTGTAACAGAGTCCAGGGTGATGGACAGATTCAGAAAATGGGTGTATGCATCATTGACCTTTGCCTTAAGGTCCTTGAATTTTATGGCACACTTTACTAGACTCCAAAGGTATCAGATCAAGGAAATGTTGGATACCCTTGCAGAAGCAGTAAGATAAAGTGGCCTCCCAACTGGCTACCCTGAAGTCTATTTCTAATTTGTCCATGAGGCCTATTGTACATGCAGCTGAAGGGACAAGTAGGGCAGTGGGTTCCGGTGTTGCCGTAAAGAGGCACACCTGAATGCACTTGTGTGAGTTTGCAGAACCATTTAAGTCTCTGTTTATCAGTACCCCTTTGATGGATCATCATTGTTTGGCCCCTAAGACAGAGAAACCTTAGCCAGGTGTGAGAAAGATGGAAAGACACTATCTGCAGTGGGTATGTTTTTCGGCTCCACAACAGTCCTACTCCAAGAACCAGAGGAGCAGAAAGATGTGGTTCAAAAAAGCCCAAGGGCCTTTTTGGGACACACATGGCAGTGGCTTCCCTTGGGGCAGTATGGGGAGCTCCAATGGAAGATGTTGACCCTGTGGCAGAGGTGGCCCACAAAATCAGGGTTCCAGAGATTCTTTCTTGGTGAAACCCTACCAATACTCCTAAAAGAGGGGCCCGATTGCTTGCCTCTGGAGGCAATCAGGGGAAGGTTATCCTTGCACTCAAGAGCCTGGTGACAAATAACCACAGATATGTGAGTGCAAAGGATCATTGCCAGAGGATACTGTATCCCCTTCACTCTCATTCCAAGATCAGGAAGAAGAATCCCCAATGTTCCACCCAATAAGAGGGATCAAGCATTTCTGGAAATTCAAAAACTGCTAGAAAAAAGAATCATCCAAGAAGTTCCACCAGACCAGATAGGATCTGGATTTTACTCAAGATTATTTTTGGTGCTAAAAAAGACAAGAGACTTGAGACCAATTTTAGATCACAGCCTTTTGGACAAGTTTGTTCAGCAAGCAAAATTCTGAATGGTCACAGTTCAATCTATCCTACCTTTCCTAGAAGAAGACGATGGGATGTGCTCCATAGACCTTCAGGATGCACATTATCACATAAAAATGGACAAGCGCTACAGAAGGTTCCTCTGCTTTTGGCTAGGAGCCAGTACTTTCAGTTCAGAGTGCTGCCTTTTGGCATCACCACAGCCCCTAGGGTGTTCACCAAGTGTATGGCAGCAGTAACAGCTCACTTGAGACTGCACAGAGTCTGATTTTTTTCCATATTTAGATGATTGGCTCTTCACCACTCCTACCAGGTATCTACTATGTCAAGCAACAGACTTTACTCTATGTCTTTTTGCTTGTCTAGGCATTACAGTGAATCAAACAAAATCATCACAACTAAGCCTGACTCAAAATTTGGAGTTTTTAGGAGCCTGCCTGAATACTACCATTTATACAGCTTCCCTTCCCCTACATAGGCTGCAGAAAATAAGATTGCAAGTATAATCTATTCTCTCCAATGACAAGGTAACTGCGCTATTAGTTCTACAAGCTGTAGGGTCCATGACAGCAGCCATCACCCTAGTTCCACTAGCAAGATTTCACACGAGACTTCTGCAGTGGCTTTTGACTTCCCAGTGGTCCATCCTGACTCATCCTTTGACGCATCTCATTTTAATTAGCAGTCAATGCAAGAAGGACTTATCCTGGTGGATGGAATCTGAGGAAATTCTCTTAGGCCAACCCTTTGTTTCACCCCAGCCCAAGGCTGTAGTGACCATGATGCCTCTCTGATAGGGTGTGGGGACATTATCTGGACAGAACAGTACACGACACTTGGTCCCTGATAAAGGCCAATTTGTAAATCAATGTTCTGGAGTTGAAGGCAGTGCTTTTAGCATTGGGGGCCTTCCAAGATGCCCCCCCCCCCCAGCAACAATTGTGATTCAATCAGACAATATGTTACTAGTCTGGTACATCAATAAACAGGATGGAACCATGTCTTATCCTCTGTGTCGAGAAGCTCTCAGAATGTGGCAGTGGGCAATTTCTTCCAACCATTTTCTAATAGCAACGCGCATGCCGGGGAGCTCAAATGTGATAGTAGACAAGTTGAGCAAATGCATCCTCCTGCCTCATGAGTGGTCTCAATCCCAGATTGGCGGAGGAGATTTTCTGTCACTGGAACTAGTCTTGCTGTGATTTGTTTGCATCTCCCCTGAATAACAAGTGCAGCAGCTGTTGTTGTCTTTCGGCTTTTCCCGGTTAGGGGTTGCCACAGCGGAACTTGGGTCCACTAATGATTGGCAGTAGATTTTCACAAACACCGAGGTGCCAGCTCGACGTCCAACCTTCAACAAAGGCACGCACATTTACGCATGTCTTTTGAACGCCCACCCAACCTCGGGGAGGACATGCAGACTCCACACACAAGGCACTCCCTGCACTCCAGCTGAGAATCGAACGGGAGAACCTCTTGCTGTGAGGCAACAATGCTACCACTGCACCACCATGGATATGCAATAGCTACTTTGCCCTAATTCCCTATCAGCAGAAGTCCCTGAGAGACACTCTACTTCATGACTGGCCCTTGGGATTTCTCTGTGCCTTGCTCCCCATTCCATTGATTTCTCTCTTCTTAAAGAAGGCCACCAGATTGAAGAGCAAGGTAATCCTCATTGCCCCATTCTGGCCTCGACAAGTATGGTTCCCCTTTCTGTGGCCTCACCTAATTTACCATCCATGGACTCTAGACCCAGATCCAGATCTCCTGTCCCATCCTCAGGGACTGGTGCACCCCAATCTACAGAACCTCAAGCATACAGCTTGGTTTCTCCAATTCCAATAATCACCAGGCAGAATAACCTATCATTTCCAGTCCAAAGAATTTTGTTAGCTTCCCATAAACCTTCCACCAGGAAACTTTCTATTTGGGCACACAATAATGGCCTTGATCCCTTCTCTGCACTGGTTGAAAATGTATTAGAATTTTTAGCTACACTTTTTGAACAAGGAGCTTCTGCTTCTACTGTTAAGGTCCAACTAACCATTATTTCCAATTTCTACAATGGCTTTGAAGACCACTCATTAATTTCACATATGTTGTGTAAAGTGTTTATGAAAAGAACACTGCAGTTAAAACCACCCTATAAAGATCCTCTGGCTCCTTGGCATCTTACCTTGGTTCTGCAGTCTTTGGCCCTTTCCCCTTTTGAGCCAGTGACTACCTGTGACTTGACGTTTCTTTCATGGAAGACCATTTTTCTGATAGCAGTTACTTCTACCAGAAGAATTTCAGAGATTCAAGCATTATCTTCAAAACCTCCATATTTAATTTTTCACAAGGATAGGGTTTCACTAAGAACCTACCCATCATTTCTTTCTAAGACAGTTTCAGAAACTAACATTAATCATTCCATTGATTTACCTGTCTTCCCACATTTTTCTAACAAAGGTGAAATTGCTTACATTTGCTAGATGTTCACAGACAATTGCATTTCTATCCTAGTAGAACTAATGAATTTAGAAAGTTGGACCAGTTATTTATCTCCTTCTTGGGTCCATCTCTGGGTAAACCTGTTACAAAAGTGTCTTTATCAAGGTGATTAAGAGATTGTATTACCTTCATCTATAAAAAGAAGAATCTCCAATTACCATCACCAGTGAAGGTGCATTCTACTAGGGCAATAGCCATGTCTACTGTTTTCCATTCAAAGGCTTCCATGGATGAAATATATGCAGCAGCAACCTAGACTACTCCATATACTTTTATCACTCATTACAAATTGGATATGATCTCCAGGGGAAGAGCGTCATTTGGCTTTATGGGACCAGGAATATCCTTCCATAAGGCCTCCCAACATCTAAGGTAGCTGGGGACTCTATCCCAAATGTCAATGATAAATGAAGATTGACAACATCACATAAAGAAGTTATGTTCTTACCATAATGTTCCATCTGTGTTGTCGATCTTCATTTATCCTTGGCACCCCACCCTCCTCCTCCCACCTTTAGACTCCTTGGAGGATTAGACTCTTGTCCTGGTTACGTATTATCTCATGTATGACCTTGGACATAGCCGCTTCAATTTCTATAGGGCTGTTTTTCTGTCTTCCTGTCTAGCTGCAAACTCAATCTGAGGTAATCTGGAGAGTGGTATTCTGGGTAGAGACTTAGCTCAAGAGCTTTTGGTTCTCATGACCTGTTATAGCGGCAGAGCTGATACCAAGAGTCAGAACTGAGTCCCAAATGTCAAGGATAAATGAAGATCAACAGCACAGATGGAACGTTATGGTAAGAACATAGCTTCTTTTTACTAGAAGTAGAGCAGATAGTAACAGAGATAAAACAAATGGAATTGGGATTTTTAGAAAAAGGTAGAAGCAAATTACATAGGAAAAAATGGGAATTGTGGGATCAATACATGCAGAGGAGGAAAGAGGTTTAAAAGAAGGGAGAATTTGAATGAGCTATGTAATGTTTGACTGACAAAGATTGGATATATTATTAGCGATGTATAATATTTGCAGCTACAGTTGTGTCAGCATGGTTTGTAATATATAATGTTTGCAACTGAAATTGTATCGGTATGGTTTATTTTCATTTATATAAATGTAAGATTGCCTATCTCATATGTGATAATTTAATAAAAATATTTCTTGTTCAAAGAATGTGCTGCAGGGAAAGGGAAAGAAGCTCTGAAACTTAATACGAATTTATTTTTAGACAAAAATATTGATGTGATGAGATACATTTTGGAGTTCCTGTGAGATGAGCACATTTGATCTTCACAAGGGTCAAAGTCCAGTTGAGTTTTGTGATGTTCATGTTACAAAGGAAGAAATGAACCAAAAACTTTGATTTGGTAAGCTGCAAGGTTCATTGGTAAAATGCATCACACATTATATCAGAAATGTTCAGACAAGAGGCAGATTACTGAGAAAATCACATTTAATGTTATAGCAATTGATGCGTGCTGAGCATCATTACTTATTTGGACACAGTTCATAGAAGAATTATAAAGCTGCAGTGAGACAAAGTCTAAAATGAGTAAAATTAGTTAAGACATCTTTGCTAAATGCGGGAATAATGTTATTAAGTTCTGTATGATCTGTGACTGTAAGTAGGCATGGCAAGAACTGTCCTGAAATTATTCAAGTGGTAGAAGCTCTGTGGAAAAAGTAAATACATTTACTAAAGCACATGAATTGAAAACAAAAAAACACAGATATTTAGCCAGAGAATTTGGGTATGGTTTATGTTTAGAATGCATAGCACATATGGTGTACAAGAAGAAAGTATGGAAATGCTCAACAGAGAATCAGCTGGAAATCTTGGAAGAAAAACATACAATTAATTGAAAGGCTGTGTTTAGATAATGATGCACATAATGTTTGTACAAATATTCAAAACACTGAGTTCTAAAGAGAGTTAACTTACTTATTCTGATGCTCGTGCAGATTTTTCTGTGGTAGAATGTGCTTATGTGTAAAATAAAAAAAAGAAGATTCATTTCCAGACAGTTGACGTAGCATAGAACTTGGGATTCAGTATTGGCTTTATTTGATTGGATCCTTTTCTAGCAAGTCTGCTATATTTGGCACACAGCTACATCCACCCTAGGTCTTTTGTTCAAGACACTGATAGGTGTTGAAAGCCTCAAAGTGTAAGGTACAAGCTTTTCATCAAAAAGGGAGAAAATAAAGCTTTTATTTAAATTCTGCTTAAATATGTTGTTTCACTTATAGTGAACTGTATAGTAATACTTTTTTTTTACTTCTCTGCTTTTTGTCCATGTTTTAGTCAAAAAAGTTATCTGCATTTTTTTAGTTTGCTCTGGGTCTTCTAGCTTCATTTGTAGTTTTGGAAAGATTGTATATAACTGCAAGATTTTAGTATTATTTATGCATTATACTGCACCTATAGTTCCAGAAGTGAATTACACATAAAAGGTATTTTTTTGTATTTTGAATAAAGTATGGTGCCTAAGTCTTGCAGCTTAAGTCACGGTTGAGGCAGGAATGTGATCTACTGCCTGGTTTGAGCCTCATTTAGTGATTTTATTATAGTGTTACTGGTAAATTTCTACATACTCTGGTGACCTAGCCTGTGGTTAGATTGCAATAGTGGCAGTTCTGTTAATTCTGCTCAGGATTTGTGCTTCAGTACTTTTTATAGCTGTATATATCTGCTTAAAGTTGCATTCCAGTGCCATTCTGTTTACTGTGCTGCTTTCCCTCGTTCTTTTTGTCTGCTCCAGCCCCCACTGCGACATTAAGCTAAAAGTTTCTCAAATTCTAACCATAGCACTTGAAGTCCAGTATTGGCTTTATTTGATTGGATCCCTCTCTAGCAGGTCTACTATATTTAGCACAAAGCCACACGCACCCATGGTCTTTTGTTTCAGACTCTTAGAGATGTAGAAAGCCCCAAAGTATGTCATATAACCTTTTCATTAAAAAGGAAGAAAAAACTTCTCTGCTTTTTGTCCATGTTTTAGCTATAAAGTTATCTGTTTGCATTTTTTAGTTATTTTTTTCATTTGCAGTTGTTGGAATATTGTGTAATACTGCAAGACTTTAGCATTGTTTATACATAATACTGCACTTCTATTTTCATAAGTAGAATTGCATGTAAAAGGTAGCTTTTTGTATTTCAAACCAGTCTGGGGCCTCAGTCTTGTAGCTTCATTCACAGTTGTTGCAGGGATGTGATCTACTGCCTGATTTGAGCCTCATTTAGTCATTTATTACAGCGTTACTGGTAAATTTCTGCATAACCTAGTGTCTCTGTTTGTAGTAGGAGTGCAGTAGTGGCACTACTGTGAATTTTTATTGTGAATTCTGCACCATGATTTGTGCTGCAGTACTTTTTATAGCTGTATATACCTGTTTAAAGTTGCATTACAGTGCTTTTCTGTTTACTTTGCTATCTTTCTTGGTGTTTTTAGATCAAAAAGTTAGCAGTGCCCTGTACAAACACTAATGCCCAGAAATTTAATGTAATCTCTAAAATTACATTTAGAACTGAAACCTGTAATGTAGTGTGGCTAAAACAAAGCCATTGCAGGGAGACACGTTTAGAGCAGCTAATGTGCACATTAAACAGCACTACTATCAAGTCAAAGCACAATCTAAGCTAGTCTAGTGCCAAACCCAGAGACCACCTAAGGGGATCCCTGATAACCCAGTTCAAAAATTACAGTAGCTCATCCAAATACAGATCCAGACAACATGGATATGCAATTTCTAAAATGTCTCCATAGCCAGCTTGGTAGATATGGGCATTCTGAGACAATATAGCAATTGTCTCATGTTCACAGACAACCATTTAATCCTTAAAGAAATAAACACAGTATACAAGAGATGCACATACACAGTTTCACTGGAGGCAAACATCTCACATACAAACAAGGTTGCTAAGACTACACATACTACATCTATCATGCATAGTGTTCACCACATACATAGACCAGCTTATGGTGATGCACTAGAAAACAATATTTTCAAACTTCAATGACCTCTTAAGCCTAGGATAGGCAATGCCTATCCTTAGCAATCTCTAAAGCATTCACCAAAAGCAACACCAAATACCACACATGCCTACACCCAGTGGAGCCTCAAGGGTGAAGTCCATAAGGCAAATAAACATATTACTGAGAACTCTTGTAATAGGAGACTCCATTGTATGACAAATGATTCACTCACCAGGCAGAACAAAGAGAAGACAATGGTTAGTTGCTTATCTGGAGCCAGGATCACCAAGTTATGTGTACATTCATGGCACTACACCACAAGTACCAGTATGATTCCATCATAGTCCATGTGGACATTAATGACCTGAGAAGTACTTACCTGTACTATATGAAGAGAGACATTGTTGATCTCTGTTGGTCTCAGACAGGTATATGCCTTGCATTGAGCAGCATTCTGCCTTCACCAAGGATGATGCCACAGTACAAACAAAAGATTATTTACTTCAGTAATTGTCTTAGTTTCTGGGGTCTTTCCAGATGGATTCAATATTTGTCAGCACGAGAGGATGTGGTTAATAAACCATGTTGCTTTGCAAAAGATGGTCTGCACCCATCTCCCCTAGACTTCCAAATATTGGCTAAAATTTTATCCACTCCCTTAGAATGTTTTTTAGGCAACATCAAACTGGCAAACCAACTAACATAGCAAATGAAACCCAAAGAAACCTGATAGTATTACTACTCAATTTTAGCAGCCCACACAAGAAACTCCACACTCTACACGCTCTCCTCGCTCTGGAGAACATAAAGATCTTTGCCTTTACAGAGACATGGTTCAAATCTGCAGAAAGTACTCTGGAATTTTAAGGCTTCAGTGCTTTCCACACATTTAGACCATCAGCTGCACAGACAGAGACAAAAGGTGGAGGGGTCTCAATCTGTATTAGCAACAAGCATGTCTCTAGGTTGGTTAAACAGGCAAGGCCCTAGAATTTATCCAGATGCAAATCACCATAAACAAAGTCCCATACAATATCTTAGCAAGCTATAGGTCACCCCCTCTGAACCTAGACTCCCATACTCATACCTAAATCTACTGGAGACACTCATCATTAAATCAAATACCCTATTCATTGTAGACTTTAACTACCCCTCTATAGATTTGGAAACATACACTGCCTCATTCTGACAGGAACAATGATTCCTACACTTTAACACAAATATCCATGACCAGATGTTGCACATACCCACCAGAGTTTCAGGCATACTGGAAATTGTGCTCAGCAATATGGGAAAGTGCTGCACATTCCCTCAGTATCACATCCTCAGTGGTAAGGTCAGACCACAAAGCTGTCTTTTTGAAATGAAAATCATCTTGGTAACTTTGGCAAACCCTAACAGTTAGGAACTATTCCAAAGCAAAATACATCCTATTAAGCAATAGTTTGTCCAAATTCAGTGCCCCTCCCAATCCTGAGTTTCACAGCAACCTATGCAGAATTGTTCATATGGACCTTGTACAACCATGTAAATGGTTGTATAGAGGCTGCTGTATCTACTAGAAGTAAGCCCAGAACAAACTCTAAAAACAAGCTACACTGGTGGAATCCTAACCGTAACAGGGTATATAACAGAAGGAAAAAAGTCATTGCAAAAATCAGGAAGAGCAACTCCCATAATGATAACAGTTCTCTAATTAAACTGAACAGGAAACTAAGAGGACTAATTAAGTTCAACAAGGCCAATTACAAAGTCCTGAAAGCCTCAAAGGCTAAAGACAACCACAAGGCCTTCTAGAGCTATGTCCAAGACCTCAAAGGCAGTACACATCAGAGTGCTGAACTGGTGGTCATTTGTGGCACCTTCAGTGAGTAGAGTAACATAGCAAATTTTCTGGCTAATAAATTTAGCTCAAACTTCACCCCACTTCCCCTTGTCTCCCCCATGAATTACCTACTTGCATAACCCCTCCCATCTATTAATGTGGCACAGTTCCAGACAGTGATTGTTAAAGCCAAAAACACAGCCTTAATAGGCCCTGACAATATCCTGGGATGCCTTCTAAGTAGCTTGAAACATGATCTATCAGGACTACTTGAATCACTTTTCAACTACATCCTCAAAACAAGCTGTGTACCACAAGAATGGAGTACTGCAATAGTTATCCCACTTCACAAGGTGGGCCATCAGTCAACTCTAGGAAGTACAGACCTATTAATCTGACTAGTTTAATGTTCAAAGCCATGGAATGAATTATCATAGAAATGATCAAAAAAGACATAGGCAACCATCAGACACTGAACCCAACCCAGTTTAGCTTTGTCAAGGGAAGATCGTGCCAAGTAAACCTGGTGGACTTCTTTGAGAAGGTTACCAAGGCAATGGATAAGGGGAAACAATACATATTATCTACCTTTACCTGGCTAAGGCATTTGATACAATACCCACTTGGGTGTAGTTGACAAACTCACTGCATAAACTCCTACAGTAGCTGGCTCACAGATAGGACCAGTCAGTCAAGCTTGGTGAGACCACCTACACTAAGAGACTGGTCACCAGCCAGGTACCCCAGGGTTCCATGCTGGAACTGCTGACTTCTTACAAAAGGGTCTAACAGAGGCAAATGACTGGTGCCAAAGTCATGGATATAAGCTCAATGCCAAAAAATACATTATAGTACCTTTCGGGAAAACTGCCATCCAAGCAAATTAGTCCATTGATAAGACATCCTCAGGAGTTGACCTGGTAGTCAGGGATCTGGGAACGTATGTAGACAGTAATCTGGCCTTTGACCAACATGTAACCAAGGTGGTAAGAAAATCATTCTATGTTGTCCAACTTTCCATCATTGAGTATAATGCTCCTTTCATCATGTACCTGATCAGACATATGCAACACTAGGAATATCCACAAAGGTTCCTTACCAGAAGAATCCAGGGAATACACACATTATCTTATATGGATCACCTTAAAACCCTATATTTATCCTCGGTCTCCTACAGGTTACTGAGAGGCAATCTATGCCTGGCATACAAGGGAAGCTCAGATCCAGATCTGATTCACTTTTACACATCTACAAAATGAACAGCATCAAAACAATGAGCTCCAAGGATTTTAATTTTGCTTTTGACATAAATAAGATGTGTTAATGAGAATATGTCTTTCAGAGGATCCCCATGCTCTGGACCAGGGTCCCCATCCATGTGAAGCAGAGCCATCCCTAACTTCCTAACCCTATTTAAGTGTAGCTTTGACCAATGGATGGGAACTCAGAAGTTCACCCCAGACCTGTCCCCCATGTCTCTGATGGACAGGGGCAGACAGTAATGCCCAAACTAACATACTCCCCACATAACTTCTAGAAGCTTCCTAATATTCCACTTCCTAATAAATGCCTGTGATACACAGGGATAAAATTGGGTTGGGTTGCACAGCTAGGCTTATAAAAGTCCTGGTGGTCATTGTTCTAGTATATACCTGTGAACCTAATAACCATGGGCTGTTTGACTTGTCAGAATTTTGGCATGATGGAAATAATTTACAGTATGACTCTGAAAGTGTGCACTGAACTATTTAACCAAACAAACCCAATGTGTTTAAAAATACACAAAATGGGGCAAAAGAGAAAAGCCTGCCTACACACCCCAGATGAGGGGCTTCTTCTGCCCCCACACCCTTGGTATTTTATATAGTGACAAGTGTATGTCATGTCTTTAAATTCTGTCAAACATTCACTAGTAGGTAATGAATTATAATCACTGGAATAATGAGAAAACAATTACATATTATGTGATGTATAAAAGGCTATAGCCTCAAAGGCAGAAAACAAAGGAAGTTGGTTCCTTAACTAGAAGGATCATTGCTGAGCACAGCAGGGACTCTGCCTGAAGATTTGTGGCTGCTCATGTTGGACGTCTTGTGGATGTAGCCTGAAGGCAAAGATTTTTGTGGAGCTGGATGGAAGGTCTTGCAAAGACATGCAGGTATGACCTTTGTTTTACACCTGACTGCTGGAAGGGCTGTACGGGACTGAGCTTGCGTAAATTAAACATGGTGCTGTTACCGCTGTACACCATGAACCTTGCATATAAGGTACTGTGAATACTTTTGCACTAACTGTGAACAGATGAGTGAACTATTTGCACATCATCCGATAATCCC
Organism: Protopterus annectens; assembly: GCF_019279795.1. Classification (NCBI taxonomy): domain Eukaryota; kingdom Metazoa; phylum Chordata; order Ceratodontiformes; family Protopteridae; genus Protopterus; species Protopterus annectens. The sequence continues at coordinate 106,703,986 of NC_056751.1, read as the reverse complement.
ATGTTTATTTCATGTATCTGCCTCCACTACATTTTTAATACTTGACACTAGTGGTGGTATATGCGTGGATAATTTGTCTAGATATTTGCCAAAATAACATTGCTAGACCTCTACTGCTAAGTGTGTTGACTGTTTGCACTAAAGTTTTTTGTGGAATTTGTAAGCCAGATGTTAGAGAAATATGTATTAATATGTATGTCTAATGCTTATTAGAAGCTAAAAGAGTTAACACATTTCATTCTATTTTATGTACAGTTTAATTCTGTATGAAATTATAAGATGATTTTTCAAACCACAGTATGCTTTCTGAAACTGCAAGATGCACTCTGACCTAGTATTTGCTAGCACAGCAAAATTCATGTTTATGCCTTTGGAAATGTACTGAGAAGCAGGTGATTATCTGCTAGGTCAGGAAAATGTATGAATAGAACAATACTGTTTTCTATAATATGATTGAATATGAACAATCAGCTCTGTTTGTGTTATGAGAACATGCACAACTGCGGAAAAGAAGAGATACATGAAACAAAAGACTGTTTGAAGAATCTGTACTTGCTTTGTGCTCGAATTAGCTATAGTACCTTGAATGGTAACATAACATAGTGGGAAGTTGTAACTAACCAGTGGTCACCAAGGCCACGTTGTTTTTCTTAGGAATTTTTTCATAAAATTGATAGTGCAAGCAGAAAATCATGGACAAACAGCTGCTATGTAATGATGACGTTAAAACTTGTGATCTATTATGTCAGCTTGGTAGGCAATGTCTTGTTAGAAAGTGTATAAATACATTACTTCCTGATTTTAGTTAGATAAACTCTGTATTAGCACGTTTTTGTCTCCTTGCTGCAAGATTAAAGTGCCTTAACCTGAACCTACCGTGCATTGATCATTTTTGAAGTTTATTTTTCCTTTGACAGATTGGTCCTTCGGACCGGAAAACTCTCGCTCTAGCTCAGATCAGATGGGCCCGGTGGCATGAAACCGTACGGGGAAGAGGCCACATCGGTTCTTCTGCTCTGAAAGACCTCCGACTGAATTGTCGTTCAAAAGATGCCAGCCACTGTTTCTGATCTGCGATTGGAGGACGAGTCAACAGTTCCAGTGAGACGATCAACCACGGAGGTTCAGGTAAGGAGGAATTTACCTTTTCTTTGTTTCAGATCAGGGACTTGTTACAGTATTTGTTTTTGTCAGGGAGATTTTATATAAATCAGGGACAAAAAAGATTGCTGTCTTGTCACAGATCAGGGAAACAGGATAGGTAGGCAGTTATTCTAGATAAACTGTGAAAAAGAGAAAATCGTGGTACCACTTGATAAGAAAGGTTACGTAACAATTTCTAACTAAGTTAAGACAACATGGGAAATAAGTGCACAAAAAGTTCCTGAGATCTGCCATTAACTGAAGACACGAAATATAAGCAATTACAGCGTGCCGATAACGTTAGGTACTATACAAAATGGGTTAATAAATACAAATTTGATGGCAAATTAGATAAACCTTCACTTATCAAACTTGTCAAACAACTTAAAACAGACGCAAAAGGTCAGGTAAAAAAGCAACGTCAATTGGGAGTTCCTCAGGTACACAGGTGGCTTGAGGAAGCAAACCGCAGGGAACAAAAGAATAAAAATTCAAAAGCAATGTTTTTAGATAAAGAAGACAATAACTTGGTAATAGCATCGGCCCCTCTGCCCCCTCCACTCCCCTTACCAGAATATGAAGCGAGTGGACAAGCAGATCCACCTCCGCTATACCCAACTGTCCCTGCAAAATCAAAACCGTTTGTCAGAGATCCTGTCGAGACTAGGTCTCGAACATGCAACTTAAGAGGGGATATTGAATTGTATGAAATAAATAAAAATTCACAAGCTATGAGTGAAGAAGAGACCTGTCCACTCATAGAAGTACCAAATCCACAGGCAGGACAGGACCCAACTCTTCTAGTATATAGACCGTGGACACTGGAAGACATCCGGAAAGCCACAGAGGGAATTCCCCATCCAAAAGTTAATTTTATAAAATTCTTAGAAGACTTACAGGGCATGAGGTTAAGTTACCATTTAAATGGAGAGGAAGTAGAGAAAGTAGTCAGACAAATCGAAGGTCCAGATTGGCACATGATCAGTGGCAACTGGAATCCCAGTGACGCAGAACATAGGCCACTCCCACATAGTAACGCAGAACTGGATAACAGAGTGAAAGGTCTGACAGACCGAACCTCTGAGAAATGGAAGCCTAGGGTTGACTGGACTTGCATTAATCAATGCATCCAACAAGAAGGTGAAACTGTTGATAGATATTTTGCCAGATTATTGGAGTGTTTTAATAAAACATTGTGGAATGCAGGTACCTGAAGACCAAACACATGATTCCCCATATGAGCAGCAACTAAAGAATGCATTTTTGAAGGGTAGTATTGCACCCATAAGTAGTTTTATTACAAAGCACATGGTAGATCATCGTACGAGTAGATTACAGCCATTACTTGAATATGCAAGACATGCTGAAAGGCATTTTAATAGCAAAAAGAAAAAGAGAACTCAAGTATTTGCAGTAGAAGACAGAGCAGAAGTCTTTGTAGTACAGTCCGGGAAAAAGGGTAAGAAAAATGCCCAGGGGAAACAAGCGATCTGATAAGCGATCAGAGGAGTTTGAAGAGAGAAAGAAAAGGGGTGAATATTTTAAATGAGGAAAAAAGGGACATTTGGCAAGGGATTGCAGGCAAAATAAGAAGTTAACCACAGAAGACAAGGAGGGTGAGAACTGACTATATGATAGTCAAGAATCACTAGAAGGGAATAACCAAGAAAAGACAAATGCAAATGTAATAGAAGGAGTAGAGAATGTGATAGAAAAAATAGAGAAAGTACAAGAAATCACCGATGGTGAAGAAAATGAAATTTTAGACATTATTGAGCCTAGAGCTCTACTTAGCAGACACAAAACCAGAAGTTACACTTCTGGTAGAGGGGAGGGAAGTTAAATTCCTGTGTGACTCAAGGGCTTCACGGACCCTGATACATCCTTCCAGACTACCAGAAAATTCAGAATCACTTGATTACATATTAGTGAAAGCAGCTAATGGACAGCTGTATCGAGAGCCACTCTCCCACAATATAGCAATAACGGACCCTATTTCAGGGATGACTCAGAAAAGCAAAATTGTTGTTTCTGCAAAATGCCCAGTAAATCTTTTGGGCAGAGACCTTATGCAGATATTCGGCATAGCAGTAGTTCCAACTATGCAGAGTATGGAAGCACAGCGACAAATGGATACTTTTGTAGTGCGACCGGAGGGTGAAACATTTTATTGGTACAGCCAGGACTTGGTTACGACTGGTCCAGGGGCAGTAACCGAAGAACTGATGAACATAGCCATCAGTAAATCCCCCTCCCTTGACACTGATAAACAACATTTGTTGCATTGTACTCTATATTACTGTAGCAAACCAGGACTTGATAAAGAATATGAGCAAGAACTGTTTAGAAACCATGGTAACAGATTAGTATTACGTAATCTGTACTGGGACACAGACGGAAACAGTGTAGTTAGCTGTTCATTGCCCCAGGAATTCCTAGCACTTTACAAATCTAATCGATTACCACGTCAGTTTGACTAAAGATAAGAATGTGAGGTGGGCAGACTTAGGAGAAAAAGTCACAAGGTGGGAAAAACAGACAGAATTAGAGCTTTCAGAACAGGGTGTACAAAAGCAGAAGTTGAATTGGATAACACAGACACACCCAGCTGTGCACTTGCAGGCAAGTGAGGACAGCTGAGTAGCACTCTTACTAGAGGAAGAGGAAAAAGCCTTACGAGGCATACCAGAGACTCTCTGGTCAACAGGGAAATCAGATGTAGGACTTATTCTTACAGCAGGACCAGTCACTATCACGCCAAAGTCAGCATTTAGACCTCAAAAGAGACAGTATCTCTTAAGAAAGGATGCAGAAGTAGGAATCAAACCTATAATAGCAGCCTTAATTAAGGAAGGAGTATTGATAGAATCTCCCGATTTGCCATGTAATACACCCTTATTTCCTGTCAGGAAAGCAAATGGAGAATGGCGTATGGTCCAAGATTTACAAGCTGTAAATGACACAGTTATACCTAGAGCACCTACGGTGCCAGAACCACACACCTTATTAAATGATTTGAAACCTCAACAAAAGTATTTTTCTGTGGTAGATATTAGCAATGCGTTTTTCTCAATACCGATACACCCTGACAGCCAACATTGGTTTGCATTTACATTTCAGGGTAAAAGGTATACATACACGCGACTACCACATGGATATTGTGAGAGTCCAACAATATTCGCACAGGAAATGGCAAGTAACCTGGCGGGATTTATCCCACCGAAAGGCAGCCAGATTTTACTTTATGTAGACGACATTCTGCTGGCAGCCCCCACCCAGCAAGAATGCAGAGAAGATACCATAGCATTACTACAATTTCTAGCCACTCAAGGACACAAAGTAAACAAAAACAAACTGCAACTTTGGAAAAAACAGGTTAAATACCTGGGATATGTAATATCCAAAGAAGGTAGAATATTAGATGAAGACAGAAAAACAGCAATATTACAAGCACCCAAACCAACTACCAAGAAAGAAATGATGTCCTTCCTAGGTACGACTAATTTTTGTCGGAGTTGGATTCCAAACTATGCCTTGGAATCTGCTCCACTGACTAACTTAACATTCAAGAAGCCTATGGCAGCACAAGATTCATTACAATGGACACCAGAAGTAGAATCAGCTTTCTGCAAATTGAAACAACTGATAGCATCCTCATTAGTTTTAGGATTACCAAACTATCATAAACAATTTTTCCAAACTGTAGATTGTAAGCAGGGCTATATGACATCAGTGTTAACACAGCAACATGGGGACAAACAACGCCCCATAGCTTACTATTCATCACAGCTAGACCCAGTGGCGCGATCCTTGCCCCACTGTGTACAAGCAGTAGTCGCAGCTGCAATAGCAGTGCAGTCTTCAGCCTCAGTAGTGTTGTTCCACCCTCTCACATTGAGAGTGCCTCATGCAGTCGCGATTATTTTACTGCAAGAAAAAGTAGCATATCTTTCTCCTGCTAGACATCTTTCCCGTATGACTATACTGTTGAGCCAACCCCATATGACAATTGAACGATGTACAACTTTGAATCTTTCAACCTTGCTCCCAACCTCTGCAGATGGCAAACCACACTGCTGCCTGCAGGAGATTGAGCAAAAGACACTGCCTAGAAAAGATCTCACGGATGTTCCCTTGGATGATGCCGAGGTGACATACCATGTGGACGGCTCGTGTAAAAGGGGTCCTACAGGACAAAATCTAGTGGGGTATGCAGTAGTTCCTGATACTGAGATTTTAGAAGCAAAGTCTTTACCACACAACTTATCTGCACAAGCAGCAGAATTGATTGCTTTAACAAGGCCATGTACCTTGGCAAAGGATAAACGTGTAAACATTTTTACTGATAGTCAGTACGCTTTTTCTACTGTACATGTTTTTGTGCAGCAGTGGAAAAATAGAGGAATGATAACATCTACTGGTAAACCAATTAATCATGCGCAATTTATTTTAGATTTGTTAGAATCTATTCAGTTACCTCATTAAGTAGCTATTTGTAAATGCGTAGCTCATACCAAATAACAGGATAGGATTTCAAAAGGTAATGCGAGAGCTGATACAGCTGCAAAGCAGGCAGCTTCAGCCTCAAAAGTATTTCTTTTGAGTGAGAAATTACAACCATCTGAAATTTTAGATTTAAAAATGTTAAAAACAATGCAGACACTTACTACAAATGTAAAAAAACAAAAATGGATAAAACGAGAAGCAATTCTTGAGAAAGGGCTGTACATCTCCAAAGAAAGGAAACCAATTTTACCATCTAACTTGTTTAGATATGCAGCTTTGTTGAGCCATGGGCAGTGCCATATCTCAACAGGGGGGATGGTACAGTTAGTGAATTGAGTGTTTACAACGTATGGATTTACAAACTACACAAAAAATTTTTGTGCAGCATGCCATGTTTGTAACAGGCATCATGCACTGGGGGCACTGAAGCTTAAGCAAGGGAGTTTCCCTACACCACCGTATCCGTTCCATACTATCTGTATGGATTTCATAGAACTAAACAAATGCGAAAATAGAAAGTACTGTCTTGTCATTATAGATATGTTTTTCAAATGGGTGGAAGCTTTTCCGACCAAAAATCCAGATGCAGCTACTGTTGCAAAAACCCTTGTTAAAGAAATTATTCCTAGATTTGGCATACCGGAAAAGATCTATAGTGACATGGCACACACTTTGTAAATCAAACCATACAACAATTGAGACATTATTTTGGGATTTCTTTGAAAAACCATTGTGCATACTACCCCCAATCTGCAGGATTAATAGAGAGGCATAATGAAGTTCTGAAAAATAAGCTTAGGAAATTGATTAGTGAGACACAAAAGAACTGGGTGCACTGTCTGCCTCTGGCACTGTTGAGCATGAGAACTGTTCCAAATGCAAAAGGGCTAACTCCTTTTGAAATACTGTTTGGGAGGGCATATTATACACCTCAGTGGAAACCTCTCATGCCTGCAGACCAGGAGGCTGACAGTTCACTTGCAGAGTATATGAGGCAATTTTTGAATAACAAACTTCTGCAGTTAAATTCTGTTTCAGATAAAGAACAAGCCAGACCATCAGAAGCAGCAGTAGTCCCAGGCACATGGGTCTGGGTGAAAGTCGTGAAGAAAAAAAATTGGAGTTCTCCAAACTGGGAAGGGCCGTACCAAGTGCTACTGTCAACACCCACTGCAGTCAAGATTGCAGAGTGAGCGTCCTGGATTCATCTGACACACTGTAAATTGGTTAAGAACTTTGAACTGGACAAAAACCTTGTTACTGTTATACAACGAGAACAAAATGACCAGATATAGAGTAAACAGGGATGCAGAACAACCTCAGAAAAATTGCTTGATCATCCTGTTAGCTATACTGGTAACAATGATCTTTTTGCTATGTCCTTTCCTTTTTCCAGCCACATGAGTTGAACTGAACAAACGTGATGCATTACTCATAGACTGGCATCCAAACTTTAACACTTACCAAGCAATTAAATATGTGTATGCTGGGACTTTTAATGTTTCGAACTGCTGGATTTGCACAGCTATACCAACAGCATACGGGGGATTATTAATGACTGCTGTCCCCCTAGGGGTCAATGAGACCTGGGAAAACTTGATTTTTGATACTACACCTGTGAAATCACAAGACAAAATAGCATTGTACCTACCTGTTACACAAAAAGGAATTGTATGTTTCTATAAAATGACACTATTCAGGTGGGTTGGAGCAATTGCAATGTGACTGTTTCTTATAAATGTTATATTAAGGCTAATAAGGCAGAAACTATCTGTGATACAAACTATGACTCATACTTTGAGAAAATGAAGAGAACTGTTAGTGAAATACAACATAATCCTTTTCTTTTGAAGCAACTTTCTATTATTGACAAGAAAATGTTTCATGCAGGGCAAGCATATATCAATACTAAAGTAGAGAATTGTTATTTTGTTTGTAGGAAAAAGGCATACAAATGGCTACCTGAGAATTGGTCCGGCAGTTGTTTTTTGGGTTACCTGGTTCCAGCCATATGACACACTGCAGCTTTGCCTCAGGAAAATTCGAAACGTCAGAGAGGTCAAAAGTAAACCTGGAAGTCCAATCAAGAGACCCGAGAATCCAGTGGGACGAATTGAAGCAGGGTGGAAAAACCATACCTCCGTGAAAAACAAAGATAAACTGACACACATGGACTTGAGTGACACTATTATATCATGGGCAGGCATAGCCCCTGCATATGGCGCAGTGAAATCGATTTGGGAGCTGAGAAAACTGTCCAAACTTCTCGAAGTTATGAGTAATGCAACTTTTTCTGCTCTCGAATTGGCGACTGATGAACTAAATGCTATGAGAACTGTGGTGCTTCAAAACCGCATGGCTCTTGACTTCACCCTAGCGGCGAGAGGTGGTACGTGCGCTTTAATCAAAGAAGAATGCTGTTTGTATATTCCTGACAACCAGCATGAGATAAACGACCATCTTGACGTGATCCAGCAAGTGTCGACCATGACCACACCAGGCCCAAACCCTCTGACGGACTTTTTCCAGAATTTGTTTGGGGGGGTGGGGTTCCATCCTAATGAACATCCTGCTTGTCATTTGTGTAAAATTACTCCTATTAGGGGCATGCATTTGTTGTGGTATTCCCTGCATGAAAAAGTTAATCAAAGATTTTATAGACATATCAGTTTCTGAGACTTTGTATCAAAGTACTGAAATTGAAGAGTTGTCGAAAACTGAAATGCTTTCATAAGTTTAAACTGAATGACTCTCTTAATTGCAAATCCGAAATGGAAGAGGTTAGGAGAAAAAGCAAACTGTTTATGCTTTTAAAAATAATAAAAAGTATTAACGGGGGGAAATGTTAGAGAAATATGTATTAATATGTATGTCTAATGCTTATTAGAAGCTAAAAGAGTTAACACATTTCATTCTATTTTATGTACAGTTTAATTCTGTATGAAATTATAAGATGATTTTTCAAACCACAGTATGCTTTCTGAAACTGCAAGATGCACTCTGACCTAGTATTTGCTAGCACAGCAAAATTCATGTTTATGCCTTTGGAAATGTACTGAGAAGCAGGTGATTATCTGCTAGGTCAGGAAAATGTATGAATAGAACAATACTGTTTTCTATAATATGACTGAATATGAACAATCAGCTCTGTTTGTGTTATGAGAACATGCACAGCTGTGGAAAAGAAGAGATACATGAAACAAAAGACTGCTTGAAGAATCTGTACTTGCTTTGTGCTCGAATTAGCTATAGTACCTTGAATGGTAACATAACATAGTGGGAAGATGTAACTAACCGGTGGTCACCAAGGCCACGTTGTTTTTCTTAGGAAGTTTTTCATAAAACTGATAGTGTAAGCAGAAAATCATGGACAAACAGCTGCTATGTAATGATGATGTTAAAACTTGTGATCTGTTACATCAGCTTGGTAGGCAATGTCTTGTTAGAAAGTGTATAAAGATGAACTTACTTCCTGATTTTAGTTAGACAAACTCTGTATTAGCACGTTTTTGTCTCCTTGCTGCAAGATTAAAGTGCCTTAACCTGAACCTACCGTGCATTGATCATTTTTGAAGTTTATTTTTCCTTTGACACCAGAGACATTTTGTTGATGTATACTCATTCTGATAAGAATTTGATTTCTTGTTTTTTTTTTTTTTTACCCAAAAGCATGGAAGAATTATTGAAAACCTTAGTAGGAAGGGCATTAATTACACATTAACACACACCCTGGAGGGCATTATTGCACTTAGAGAATGGGCTCTCTGTAAAAATTGTTGTGTTTTTCTTATTTATATAATTTTTATTACTATATTATTTTTAATATATGTTTATATAGAATAGTTCCTCCACCTAATGTTTCAAAGTTTCTGTAGTATATGTAAATAGTATTAGAGGAAGCATTTTACATCCAAAATATATCATTTTTAAAAAAATATCTTGATATTTGCTTTATTTTTGGTCCCTTACTGGTAAAATGTGTGGTTTCTTGCTAGACACTGGGGATTGAAGTCACTAAATGATGACATACATTTGTCTTTCAGACTTTATTTCCTTCAGAAAATTCATATTGACACACATTCTGTTATTTAACTTACTTTATAAGTTTTACAAGTAGGACATTTAAAGGGACAATCCCAGGGATTTTTTGTTTTGATTCATCCTTTGTTTACATTTCAGGTTTGCCTTGCTGAGCATGCTCACTTTTGACTGAGGGGGTTGGGGGAAGATTGCCTGCAGGAAGCTTCAAAGGTGTTAGCCAAATTCCATCTCAAATTGCAGTTCTACTGACAACAGTCTGTGTCACCCAGTCATTAATTTAATCTGTGCATTTAGCCATTGAGAAAAGTAGCCTTTCAGGCATTTAATGACCTAACTACTGCTGCTGCTACTATAGAAAACACAGCAGCAATGCAATACTTTTGGTAATCTCCCAGTGAAGTACCTCGCGGGTGGTTTCGCGCAGCTTTGGGCGGGGGGGTGGGCGTAGCTAAAATGATTGGCAGTTGTCCGTCCGGAAATGTACGGAAGTAATACGCAGTACCTAAAAGTAGCCACTCACAAGCATTTGTGTGTTCCACGCATTATTAACAATAAGTGACAGTTCTGCAGCGTGTCAATGTTCGATGGTTAGCACCTTATTAGCAGTACCTAAAAATAGCCCCTCACAAGCATTTGTGTGTTCCACGCATTATTAACAATAAGTGACAGTTCTGCAGTGCATCAATGTTCGATGGTTAGCACCTTATTAGCAGTACCTAAAAATAGCCCCTCACAAGCATTTGTGTGTTCCATGCATTATTAACAATAAGTGACAGTTCTGCAGCGCGTCAATGTTCGATGGTTAGCACCTTATTAGCAGTACCTAAAAATAGCCCCTCACAAGCATTTCTGTGTTCCATGCATTATTAACGTTAGCTGACATGACAATGGTATAAGTTATTCACAGTACCTGAAAATAGCACGTGAAAACCATTTGTGTGTGCCACACATTACTAATCTTCACCTGACATGACAATGGAGTCTGCAGCTATAAAAGGATGGATGCTTTGGCAAACCTGTTTGCTAAATCCAGCCTTAACTACGAGAACGTCGCTGACATGAGCCGAATCAATGATACCTACCCGTCCTCCGTGACATCTTCCCTGCCTTCTGCCATTGCATTCCTGCAGTCCGTTGGCATTGTGCACAAGGAGAGACGCTGCCACCTCTGTGGCTCTAGGGCTTCTCTGGTTCACCATAGGACATCCTTTGCATGGAGATGCACTGCCCGAAAGTGTAGGAGCAAGTCAGGAATGCTTTCTGGCACCTTTTTCAATAAGAGCAGGCTGCCTTTGGATACCCTGATGAAAATCCTGTACTGGTGGGCAAGAAAGCTGCCCATCTGCAGACTGGCAGAGCACTTGGCAGTCTCCATCAACTCGGTGCTGGACTGGTATCAATTCCTATGGGATGTCTGCAGCTGGAAACTTCTGCAGGACCCGATGCTGCTGGAGGGACCTGGTAAGGAGGTCCAGATCGACGAATGCCTGCTAGTGAAGGCAAAATACAATCATGGAAGAGCCTTGGCCAAGATGGTCCATTGGGTCTTTGGCATATATGACTGCAGTCTGAAAAGGGGATACCTCCGTTTTGTGTCCAAAAGAGATGCAGTTACTTTGATACCGATCATCAGACAGCATATGTTACTGGGGACGGTGATAGTGTCCGATGAATGGGCTGCCTACAGGGGCATTCCTGAACTAGCAGGGATGAATTACACCCACCTTACTGTTAACCACAGTAAGAATTTCGCAGACCCTCACACTGGCGCACATACTAATGCTGTGGAGGCCATGTGGTCCCGATGCAAAAAACAACTGAGACAGATGAATGGGACTCTCCGACACATGTTGGACAGCCATTTGGATGAGTTCCTGTGGCGCGAGAAATACAGCAGACAAGATGATGACTTATTCCTCTGCCTACTTGCACATATCAAACAGTACCAGGATTTGCATGAAGAGGAACTGGGTGGCCGTAAAGTGATGGTGCAATAACTTGTTTCTGAAATGGTGATTTTAACTTCTGCTGTCTGTTTTGATGGTGCAATAACCTGTAAAGTGATGGTGCAATAACTTGCAATAACTTGTTTCTGAAATGGAGATTTTAACTTCTGCTGTGTCTTTTGATGGTGCAATAGCCTGTAAAGTGATGGTGCAATAACTTGTTTCTGAAATGGTGATTTTAACTTCTGCTGTCTGTTTTGATGGTGCAATAACCTGTAGCTGTTGATTGATTTACAGAAATTAAAGGAATGTTTTTTTCAACAATTACGTTTAAAAAACTGCGTTTATTTCAAATACAATTGAATGTTTTTTTCAACAATTACGTTAAATAAACTGCGTTTATTTCAAATACAATAGAATCGTTTCATTCTGCAGCGTTCGAAATAAATGTGACAGCAGACAGCTGTCAGGGTTACTAGGAGGCGGGCTTTGCTACTGTGTTTTTCAACAATTACATGACATTGTGAGTCTAGGAGACGTGTCCGGGGCGGGCTTTGCTACTGCGCATCCTGCGAGGTACTTCACTGGGAGATTACCATACTTTTAAAGGGGCATTATTTTGTTTCTAAAATCAGTTATTTGCTAGAGTACTTTGTTTATTGTTTAGTGCAGTGTAAGTCATATATTTACACAGAGGCAGCATTTTCAGAGAAGGCTATTAGCATACTGCAGGATAGATGTCAAACTTCGGTGTGGTTTGGTTGTTATTAGGAAATGCTAAGACTTTACTGTTTGATGTTTTGTGTTTCCCTTCCCCCACCCACAGGCCATTAGATTAGTTGATCTAGTCATACTCAAATCTGCATCCTTTGCAGCACTGAAATTACATCTTTAGTATGCACTTGTTTTTGTAAAACTTAGTGGAATGATTATCCCAGCCTGGGCAATTGTATTTTTTTTTCATGCTTGTTGCAACGTGCTTTTTTTTTTTTTTTTTTTTCCTTTACAGATAATTATTTTTTTTATATGTTCAGCAAGTGTTGCTTATTAGTGCATGCATGCATGCCGACATATATTTATGCAATAGTTTCCCCTCAGTTCACAGACAGCATTGCTTTGAACATTTGAATGCTTGGAAACAAATACACTGAGTTGCAAATGCCCTAATAGAAGAATAAAATCTCATAACATTTCAATAAGAATAATGTCAGACAACACTGAAACTGAATCTTGTTACTTTTACTAAAAGTATTTTCCCCTTAGCTGACACCTTTCAGGAATCACACAGTAACTGTCTGTATAATGGTGATTCCATCCAACTCAATTTATTTTTTTCCCTGCGCTGCAATAAAATGTTTGGATCTTTCACTCTTTCTCTGAATATTTGACTGCAAGAGAATTACAGCAGTCACCATTTGAAAGTTGAGGCAAATGTAGTCTCTATATTTCCCTATATTTTCATGTGTGTGTGCATAAGTATGTGTGCAATATGTAACCTAAGTTTATATTCATGTGGTTGTAAAACCATAGCCTTGCTATGTCTTACTGGCCGGCTTGCAATTCAAGACATTCCTGAATGTCTGTCAAATTTGTATATGCTGGATATGTAGCAATGCATGTATTTTATTAAAACTTTGTATGCAGTGCACCTAATTGTTTTAGTGGTATACTTCATTGTTAATATAGGAATTCTCATAACTTTTCTCAAACGTGCTTCTTTTGTGACTCAGATGGCTGTGTTGATGAAACCACTTACCCCTTATCAAGATGGAAATAGATAATTTAAATAACTAAATGCATTTGTCATGTGTCATTATGTGTTTATCATATGCATTGCTTTGGTTGTTTAAAATGTATTTGCTGTATATCTTCATGTCATTATAGATCCACTACACACACACACACACACACACACACACACACACACACACACACACACACACACACACACACACACACACACACACACACACACACACACACACACACACACACACACACACACACACACACACACACACACACACACACACACACACACACACACACACACACACGTCTATGAACCTGTGTGTGTCTTTTCTTATGTATATAGATGTACCCACACCTATATGTGTGGTGTGTTGGTGGATCTATACATGTACACACTCCTACACTGGCATGCAGGAGGTATTTGTATGCTCCTAACAGCATTTGTGTCACTGACCCTTTATTGCTAGTTTTACAAGTAAGATTTCTTTTTCCATTTGTCATATGCCACTTGACAAGAATATTAAAAGTGTGACGCAGACTACAGACCCATAAGCTTAACTAGCCTTATCTGTAAGGCCATGGAACAAATCATCATGGACCGTATAAATAAGGACATAGGTGATCTCCAAACCCTTGATCCAACAATTTTAGTTTTGTCAAAGACAGGTTATGGCTGTTAAACCTGGTAGACTTCTTCAAAAACATCACCAAAGCCATAAAAAAGGCAAATGTGTGCATATAGCCTACCTTAAATAAACAAAGGCCTTTGACACAGTCCCACATTCGGGCATCATTGATAAACTCTCCCAGTTGAATAACAACCCTTATGTTGTCAGGTGGGTTGCTAACTGGCTCTCCTTTAGATCATACTCAGTCAAAGTTGGGGACTTTACCTTGACCAGCAGACCTGTCAGCAGTGTAGTTCCACAGGGTTCAGTGCTGGACCCCCTATTGTTTGGAATATACTTCTCAGAAGGTCATGCCAAAACAGACTGGCTGTGGCTGACTAAGTTTGCTGATGACTGCAAATTAGGTGCAATCATTTAATCCCCAAACAATGTCAATATACTTCAAGAGGGATTTACACAAATGAATGATTGTTGCCAAAGCTGTGGACTCAAACTCAGTGCTAAAAAATGCATTATCATCCCATTTTGTAAAAATCATATCCCTGCAGACTATCATATAAATAATAATACCCTACATTAACAACTCAGTAGTGAGAGAATTTGGAAAACAAGTTGACTGTAGCCTAAACTTTGACCACAGTGTGTCTACTGTGGTAAGGAAGGCATTCTATGTTGCTCACCTCATTAGCAAAGGCATTACTAAATGTCCCATCCCTCCAGAATCTACTCCAACCCTATCGCACCACCAGACCACTAAGATCCAGCTACAAAAATCACATGCAGATCACTAAAGCCAATAACTCTGCTGGTGAAGCACTATTCTCTTGCTCCATAGCCAAATTATGGAACTCCCTCCCTCCCACCCACGATTACGTCCATACCATCATGCACCCACTTCAAAACTTTACTAAAAGTGCACCTAAAAACATGCTGGCTATGCCTTTGCAACTCCCACTCTAATATCACCCACCCCATCCAACCACTACCCTTCTTTCCACTCCACTAACTACCTAGATTATAGCAAGCTCAGATGCTCATAAGCCTAGTACTTATTACACAGCAGGAACTTCTTATTGTAACATTTGTTAATGTCTGTTATGTACTTCACAGATAAAGATTCTAGTTGTCTACTGAAGTACTATGTTCTTTATCTGTAAATATGTTGTAAGTAATTGCTATGTAAATTGTTAATCGCTATGTAATCCAATGTAACTATTGTCTGTTTATTTTAACTGTGGAGCTTTTCTCCCCGGGCTCCACTGAAAATGGACCTACGTCCAGTCGGACACTCCCGGTCAACAAATATAAATAAATAAATAAATAAAAATAAATAAAAAGCCTCAAGAGTGAAACAGATCATAACTCCCCTGTACTCACCCCTCATCAGACCAATACTCGAGTACAATGCTCCCTTTGTATGTACCTTACCTGGCACCTCCAGCCACTTGAGAGACCTCAGAGATGTCTAACTAAGAAAATTACATGGTCTCCACCACGTCATACACTGACAGACTGAAGTCACTGTCACTGTACTCAGTAGTATACAGACTACTTAGAGGAGATCTGTGTCGGGCCTACACAGCAATCTCATACCCACACCTAATAGAAATGCTGCACATCGACAAGACAAATGGGATAAGGGTCACTTTTCCCAGGAACCTTAACCTGGCCTGCGACATAGATAGGACCAGCTGGAGAGACAGATATGTCTCTCAGACATTGCCACTCCTCAGGAATAAGATACCAGTTCACATCAAACAGAGCCCCTCTATGACTCTGTTTAACTGTAGCCTGGATGACTGGATGGGAAACCATAAATTCCTTGTCGTGGATTTCACCTAAGACCCTCCTAGATATGGGCAGCCATTGCTAATTAAGATTTTGAGTTTAGGCTAGATCCTTTATATTGGGTTTCTCTAGTATTATATTGGGTACACACGGCTAAGGTTAAATAAACCTTTGGGTCAGTAGCCTAGTAACTGCCTATGAACCTGTCAGGT
The DNA here is from genome assembly GCF_019279795.1 of Protopterus annectens. Lineage (NCBI taxonomy): Eukaryota > Metazoa > Chordata > Ceratodontiformes > Protopteridae > Protopterus > Protopterus annectens. The sequence continues at coordinate 106,687,969 of NC_056751.1, read as the reverse complement.
AACAAGAGTATTCTTGCTTTCAGTCATCTACATTTTTAGAGATGATAATCTTACTTGAGTTGGCACACTCTCAAACTGCAATGCATTTTTTTTCAGGATAACTGTTGTCATGTCCCTGAGAATTTGGTGGAGAGAGGTACTTAAGAGGAAGCAAGCTCAACAGCAAGTGGCCAAGAGTAATTATATGTAAACATTAATTTGCCATTACATAGTTGTAGTTCTTCCTAAATATATAAACAGAAGGCAAACAAGGTGCTCCCAACTCAAAATCGGATAACGTAAGTATAGTTCAGGCAGGGAGCAATCAACAAAAAGTGTGCAGTGAAGAGTAACTGGACATTTTACACTATGTTGCTTTCGCAGTGGGCTCAAATAAACCGGGTGGCATTGGAAACAGCACCAGTACCTGTGTGGGTACAAATTCATTCACAGTATCAGTGCACGTATGACAATAACAGATAAGAAATTATTAGGTGGCTTACAAACTGGCACTACAGCAGTTTAGAGACACTAGAAAGGTACAAGATGGTCTAGTTGTATGGCTCACAGCAGTAAAACAATGGAGGACACACACCCTGCTACTGTTAGATACTGATTAAAACAAGTTGAAGGCAGCATTACACCTGGCAAGCTATCAGCTGACTGCACAAGGCCATGGGGAGGCAGTGCGAGACTTATGGGACAAACTCCTAAATTTATGCCATCAGTAATACAGCAGATTGTTTTTCACAGCCTGTAGCAGCCCTGTGTGGATTGTGGAGCACTTAGCTGGTCAAATTAAGAATATTCTAAGGATAAATAGGAATAAACTATGACTGATGAAGAGGTGAAGAACCAGTGAACCAGTGGCTGACTCCAGACTCAGGGGCCACAGAATGGAATGTACTACAATGGCTACAACATTACCAAACACTGTGCCTACAACATAGAAGTCCACTCACACAGTTTCATCATAGACTGGCAATTAAGAAGGAGCAGTTGTCTGCCATGAGGAGGGTACCCTGTTTACCCAGCTTCAGGTGAGGCTGTATTGAAGAAAGCAGTGGAGTGATGAAGCTTGGACCCCAAACATATACCCCCGTGTTCAGTTAGATTCCACACTCATTTAGCATAGTGGCAGCTTCTCATGTAAAATGGGCAAGGACTTTGTGGGAGAACATCAAGAAATCAGGAAGATGGAATTACAATGCTTATGAAAGATAACTGAAAAATAACCTCTTCTACCACACCTAACATTGTTGTCTTTTATTTGCAGAACCTGGGTGTTACCTATAAGACACATATTGCACCTTCCAATAATACCTTTTGTTGACTGGAGCTTCCTGCATGTATGTTTGATCGCCTGGTCCCTTGCTAGTGCTCTTCCATGTGAATGGAAACACCTGTCATATATATATATATATATATATATATATATATATATATATATATATATATATTACCTCCTGGAACATGCTGACATTACCTGTGACCTATTGTAGTACAAAAGGTGTAACGTGTAAAATGTGTGTTAAAGGCAAAATTATCCTATTTACACTGATGCCATACAGTTTTCTGAGTTGCACACCCTTCCACAATCCTTGCTGTTGCCTGCTATTCATGGTGATTATTAAATCAAGGGTTTAAATGTCATTTTTGATATATGCAGTTCTTGCTCTGTATGCCATTCTTCAGCAGACAGACTGCTGTCCATCCATACAGTACATGGCCCATTCTACCCTTCTTGACCTCTTACAGCTATGCAACAATGACACCACCATGAACACCCACAGCAAAGACTGTAATCTGTTATAGACGCAGAAATGGAACATGGCTGGCACAACAGATTTCTATCCCAAGGAATCCTTTACTTATTGAATCAACTTCCTATGCATGTCAAGCAATCCTAGACATAGTCTGTATTCATTAATATTCTGAATGAATAGGTTGGAAATCATAAATTCTCTTTGGGGTATATAGCATGGAGCTTAACTCACTCAACAATGCTTGGGCTTAGCTGGCTATGCTTATTAATGGTCTTTTGAACTGCATGCCTAGTACATACCTATGAACTTATTAACATAATATATATATATTTACCAATGTGCATGCTGCATATAGAATATACATGCAGACAAAAACATCAGTTTATTGATGAATGTATTTCTGTAAGCCATCTCATTTGAATGTCATTATATGGTCATTAATATATACTACTGACCACACCAATTGTCATACTATCACGATTGTGATACAGACATCTCTGATTTGCAAATACCCTGCATGTCAACACTGACTGCATAGTTTAGCTTTACACACTGTGCTATTTTTTTCCTTTTAGAATACCCCCTACTGTGTTTTATGTCCTGTGAGTACCAACACTATACTCGCATAACAAGGTACCTGTAAACAAACATTCAATTGTTTACTTTAGCATGTACCATGGTGGTGCAGTGGTTAGCGTTGCCGCCTCACAGCAAGAGGTTCTCTGGTTCGATTCTCAGCTGGGGTGCCTTCTGTGCGGAGTCTGCATGTCCTCCCTGTGGTCGTGTGGGTTTCCTCCGGGTGCTCCGGTTTCCTCCCACATCCCAAAGTCATGCTGTAGGTAGATTGGACACTCTAAATTGGCCCTAGGTGTTTGTGCACATGTGTGTGCCTTCTGTGGAAGGTTGGGCGCCGGGCTGGAAACTTGACACCGTAAAACTCCACTGCCAATCATGAGTGGACAGGTGATCCACTGTGGCGACCCCTAACCGGGAAAAAGCCAAAAGAAGAAGCACTTAATGAAAATAACAAACAGATGTGTGCTGTACTCTCCAAGGTACCATGAATTAAACTTAACCTCAGTCTGAAATCATTTATTTTTCCCCTTATTTCTTTATTCAGCTGTTTGTTTAATTGTTTATGTACTTATTAACTGCAGCTTGATAACCATGCAAATGGGAGGCTGACAGACCCTTTTGAGTTACAACCTGAGCTCCATGGTGCAAGAGATAAACCAAAATTGTAAATAGAATAAAGAATCATACCACTTTCAGAAGGAATGTCAAACAGTTGGGCGAAATGCAGAAGTGGAATTCAAGCAAGATAATAGTTGAACGAATATAAAAAATGGAAATTAGGTCAAACTATAACTACAACCTTGCAGGCAAGAATGGCATTTTTGCTCATGCCTGAAATATGTGTATGTATGTACATATGTAAAATGTATAAATATAAATAAGCTGTTTAATAGAGTGGCTATGTTAATTATAAAAGAATATCTCTATTTTTGCATAAATAAGCTGTTTAATTGAGTGGCTATGTTATAGAAGTCTCTATCTATTGTTTGTTAGTTTTATGTGCAATGGTGTTCCTTGAACTAGTGAGTGTGTATTATAGATGTTTTTCAGTGTAGTGATTTATCAGCAGTTTTTCTTTTGCAACAAAATATCACACTTGATTTCACTTGTGATTTAGATATTCATTTTCGACCTGCTACATTGAAAATATCTGTCTATGCCTACATATGTTATGAAACAGTCAAATAAATAAAACTATGACTTCACATGGAAGCTGTGTGTCTGCTTGCTTGTTTACTTTATTGTGTAAAATAAATGAAACTGAAATTTCACATGGAATATGTATGTGCCTTTACTTATTTATGTTTGTATAAAGTTGTACTGGCTAGTGATAATTAGGCACAAAAAGTCTGTCTAGTCTATAAGAATATGCATGCAATAAAAGCAGTTACTTTCTTGTGATTTCATGACATTTCAGTTATAACTCACCTCAGGCTTCATGCCCACAGAGTGGCGCACAGCTACAGAGCTACAGTCATCCCACTCCACAAGGGGGAATCCATTTTGGATCCCGGGAACTACCATCCCATCAGTCTGATGAGCCTGATCTGCAAGGCCATGGAACATATTATCATGGAACTTATAAACAAAGACATTGGCAACCTTCAAACACTGGACCCCACCAAGTTTGGGTTTGTGAAGGGCCGATCTTACCTCCTGAAAATGATCGACTTCTTCGAATCAGTCTCCAGAACCATGGACGAGGGTAAGGTGGTTCACACAGCCTACTTGAACTTCGACAAGGCTTTCAACACTATTCCCCACTCTGGAATCATAGATAAACTTACAAAGCTGGGCATTAATCCTTGCATCACTCGATGGGTTGCAAACTGGCTTACTGACAGAACACACACTGGAAAAGCAGCTGACTCCAAATCCAGCTCCAGACAAGTGTTGTACCACAGGGTTCTGTCCTGGGACCACTCTTGTTTGGCATCTACTTCTCTGAACTACAGGCCAACACTATGGGACTCTGGCTTACAAAGTTTGCAGATGACTGCAAGCTGCAAGCCATTACTGAATCCCCAAATTATGTGGATATACTACAAAAGGGCCTTACCAAAACAGATGCCTGGTGCCAGAGACATGGGCTCAAGCTAAATGCCAAAAAATGTATAGTTGTCTCCTTTGGGAAAAATCACGAACCTGTGAACTACCACATAGGTGGCAGTACACTAAACACTGAAAGTGTGATAAGAGACCTAGGGACACAGGTGGACAGTGGTCTCACCTTTGATAACCACATAGCCACAACAGTTAGAAAATCCTTATATGTGGCATACCTCATCACTAAGGGCTTTTCATCTAGAAAAAAGGAGGCCATTGTCCCTCTGTACTCATCCCTCATTAGACCCATTATAGAATACAATGCCCTGTTTGGTATGTACCTCACAAGACATCTGCAACAACAAGAAATGCCGCAGAAATACCTCAAAAAAAGAATCACAGGCCTAAAGCAGATGCCTTATGCTGACCATCTAAAGAAACTCCAGCTATACGCTGTCGCATATCGCCTACTCATAGGCGATCTCTGCCTAACATACAAGGCGATGTCAAATCCAGAGTTGTTAGACATGCTAATCCCAATCCCTCTGAGCCACATGCTCCAGGGATCTTAACCTTGTCATCACAATGAATAGAACATGCCGGAGGAATAGGTTCCTGACCCAGAGACTCCCTATACTCTGCAATAGGCTGCCCATACATGTCTTCAAGAGGAACCTTGATGATTGGATGGGAGATAGGAACTTCACCCTGAGCAATCACATCAGTAGCCCTGCTAGACAGGCGTCCAGGAAAGTAAATATTTGTGGGAAGCAATAGCCATGGAATTGTTATGGCTAGGCTTGTATAGGCCCTAGGCCCGATATCCTAGTACCTACCTATGAACCGAAGGCATACCTCTCAACCTTATAGTGCAGACAGAAAAGCCTTGATATAAACATTTAAATGGCTAAAGAAGTTACCAAACTCCAAGATAAAAGAGTAGAGGACAGTAACTTTACTAAAAAGTGTTGAACCGTAATGCTGTTGTGTAAGTAGAAGACAGAGTCCATATGACTCGAAGATGACAAGTTACTCCACAGGAAATACCCTCTACCACTTATCCCCCTACTGTTAGTAATCAGGTCCTCACTGCCCTCTCCAGAGCTAAACACACTACAGCAAAGGGCCCTGATAACATCCAGGGATGCCTCCTAAATAGTTTGATACATGACATGTCAGACCAACTAGAACCTTTATTCAGCCACAGTCTCCAGACAGGCTTCATCCTTAGGGAATGCAAGACTGCAATGGTCATCCCTCTACATAAAGGTGGACCATCAACAGACCCATAAGCTGGACTAGTCTTATATGCAAGGCCATGGAAAAAGTTATCATGGATCTAATAAATACATTGCAAATTTTCAAACACTGGACCCATCCCAGTTTTGTTTCGTTAAAGATAGGTCACACCTACTAAATCCAGTGGACTACTGTGAGAATGCCACTTAAACCATGGCAAAAAAAGTTCATACGGCCTATCTCAACCTGGTAAAGGCATTCAACACACTGCCTCCCCTAGGTATTATAGACAATCTGAAAAATGTAGACATAAATCACTATGTAACCCGATGGATAGTCAAACGGCTCATGGATAGGACACATGAAGTTAGGCTGGGGGAATACAGCTCCTCAACTAGGCCTGTTACTAGAGGTGTTCCACAGGACTCAGCACTTGGACCTCTCCTGTTTTGAATACACTTCTCTGACGTCATAGTAAATATAGACTGTCTTTGGGTGACCGAATCTGCAGATGACTGGAAGTTGCGTGCAATGACTGATTCCTCTAAAGATGTAAATATCCTTGAGGAGGGTCTGAGAGACAAGTAACTGGTGCCAGAAATATAGCCTAATACTCAATTACAAAAAATGCATATGTGTACCCTTTGGGAAGTTGGCCACCCCTGCAAATTACAACACTGATAACACTCTCCTAAAAGTAAACCCAGTGGTAAGGGACTTGAGAACTCAGGTTGACAGTAACCTGAACTTTGATCACCATGTGTCCACGGTGGTGAGAAGATCCTTCTATGTGTGCCAAGTTATAACTTATGGCTTGGCATCCAGATCTAAGGAGATCATAATCCCACTATACTTAGCCCTCATTAGACCAGTAATCAAGTACACTGTACTCTTCAGCATGTACCTGACCAGGCATTTCTAACAACTATAGTGGCCACAGAGAATCCTCATTAAAAGAATACAGGGTGTAAAAAACATGTCTTATCTGGAAAACGCCAAAATCTTGTCCCTGTACTCAGTCTCCTACGGACTACTACAGGGCAATAAAACCTAGCCTAAAAGACTTTCTCAAATCCAGCCTTAATGGATATGCTGCACATTCACAAAAAAACAGCTCAAGAATTACCCAGTCTGAGGATCTAAACATGGTCTGTGACATAATTAAAACATGTTTGAGGAACAGGTTTGTGTTTTTACCCTTTTTCTGGAAAAAGATTATCCATTTATGTGAAACAGAGCTCTTCTTTAAGCTTATTCCAATTACATTTGGACCAATGGATGGGAAAGCATAAATTCACCCCTGCTTGTCACCTGTGGTTTTTATGGACAACAGCAGCTTATAGTCTAAGGCACAGGCATACACCAAAGTCTTTCTAGTCCTTGGGCACAGACAACTATGAAAACTGGGGCATGAATGACAATGCTTAAAAGGCTTTAGGGCCATTAGACTGGTAACCTCCAATTAGGATTTATTCTGTTGAGTTGCAAATGCATGAAATTGTTTTCCTTACAAATTTGTGTAACAAGAACAAGATGGAGTCCAGAAATACATACAATAAACAAAATGAGCTATAGTTAAATGTAGGAAACATTGATACTGGTTAGCAATGAGCTTCTCTTTAAATAAACTATACTTTACTGGGTATGACAGTGCTGTATACAATGTATTTCAGATAGCGTATATCATGGACAGACATAGGTTAAAAAATAAAAAAAGACAACTGGGTACACAAGTCCCAGTATAAACAAGTGCCTGATCCACGTATGCAGACAGTGAAAAACTGGCAGTGTAGAGTCTTCAAGACACAGAAACATTCCAACAAGGAGGCTAGGCCACGTTCAGGGGAGGATGCACTTACCACATTTTAGACGGAAGTAGTAGTCCACAGTAAACGAGATGCTGGAAAAGACCAATAAAGATGACAGAGTGGAGTATCGAGGATAAGGAAGACATTATGTATTGTTACTATTATGCAAGAAGCCCAGAATTTACAGACAGAACACATTCAAAATGATTAAGACAGAAATTGGTGGAAAGAAAAATACTTGCATAAGAAAAACTATCTAAACCATCACATGTATTTTTGTGTTCATTCATACAACAGACCAATGAAAACTATTATATAGACAAAAATGTTGGGCCATTTGGAAGAATAAGTAACCAAGGAAGTGAAAAACATGTAAAGAATAAAGCCTAGAGATTTTCAAAAGGCATGAACAATAAACATGGACATGGGAAAGAAAAAGAGATCTGATTTCTTGTAATGTTTGTGCAGAGGAGAAAGCCAAAATAGTCAATACCAGAAAGCATCTCCAAATACATTTGAAGAGAAATACAGGCAAAGTATCCAAGTATGGAAACTCACAACCCAAACAATAAGATCACAAAGGGGGAATGTAAAACAGAAGATTAGTAAAGTAAAGGTTAAATTTACAGAAGCTGAAGTTATGAAATAATTCCAAAGTGAAGGATTTACCATAGGAAGTGTAACACACAAATAAGGAAAACAGAAGGGAAGACATATGGACATGAGAAAGTATCCCTGGGTTTCAAGAAGCTCGACGCAAGAAAGGTTTTAGCCTTACACTGAGCATCCTCACTACAGATGGTGCAGCAGTACAATATGAATATGTATGAGGGCGCGCCACTGCAACCTCGATGTGCACAGGAAACGTGTGCGAGTACAGGGGGTGTGTACAAGTGCTCTACGGAGGCGTAAACATGCCCTGACACTTGCAAAACCTACTATGCCTACTAGTAGAGCCTGCCCCTAAAAGTAAGTCAGTAATTCAGTGTCCATGGATACCGGAATGTATGCTAAGCATACGAGAGTGTCCACGAACAGTGAAATAAAATTGAAGTAGTAAACACACAAGCACGTGGTGGAATGTTGAGCCCGGTCCTTAGAACTTTCACAATTAGACTCCCTGTGTCCCTATTATACATTCGAATTGCTGCAATACTGAAGGTGTAAGCAAAGCGCAGCATGTCTGCGCGTTGCTGTCCTCCGCCGAGCGTAGCTTACACATCATATTCATTCAAATGGAGAAAAACATGCAAAATCAACGTGACAATAGTGTAGTGTTTAGAGCATTTGCCTAACAAACAGGCATTCATGGTTCGAGCCCAACAATAGCACATATCATTTTCCATGTGGAATGAATGTTGTTTTGCCATAAAACCAGCATAAGAGTATCGCATGAGATATTTAACTTAAATATCATTCAAGCAAAGTGGCACTGTCATAATGAATAAGGTACTAGTAAGCAGGTGTAAGCACAAATAAGCAGCAGTAAACACATATAAGTACCAGTAAGCAAGTCTGAGTGCACTTGCATGGGTCTAAGAAGTGCCCAGCATAGGAAATGCATATAAGTATATACAGATATATAATATATATACATATATATATATATATCTATGAAGAAAGAACAACATAACAATAAAGCATACAAAAGGAATGAGAAGGGAATCAACAGCAACCCCTGTATTATATAGCGCTGTCAGCGTATGTCATATCCAGCTGGGCAGGAGTAAGCAAAGCACTGCTACTCACACCACAGGCAGGATATTACCAGTGGGAGTAACATTGTTGATTTGCTAAGTCTACTTTACACACAGAGGGTAGTCCCTGGTGGGACCACCCAAAAATTGATAGACCATTTGGCCATCTGACCATTACACAAGCAAGGGCAGGTATGTTCAAGGA